>NC_089254.1:114269513-114507013 GCF_963930625.1 Muntiacus reevesi
AAGTTAAAAGTGACAGCAGTTTGGTTGCAGATAAGTACAGACAAAATAATCTACATAATTTCTGTGATCTTCTTTAAGTTACACAATTCAGAGAATAGCCACCACAATCACATAGTCATGCACTTGGCCAGATAGTTTCCTGGGTACTAAATTACTATAGCCAAAGAACCAAGTGCTATCTCTGAAGGTCTGGGAACTAGCCACATTTGGCCAAGGGAGAACTTAACTTATGCCAGTTTTTATCTTTTGCTAAATATAGACACTGGAAAGTGATAGATGACCCTCCAAGGGGACTAATCAAGCAGGTTAGAACTAGTACTCTAGAAACACAAGGGATCCTCTCCATGGGAATGACACTTTATTCAAAGCTTTCAACATCCTCTGAAATGGGGAACATACAGGGCAAAACTCTGCCAGCTATACTTGCAATTATAATTTGCTTGTGGCTTTTTATATGAGTGGATTCTCATCCATATCTGTCCGTACATTCCAAGATCACAATTAATGCTTCCTGAATTACAGAAGTCAGTGCTGCATCACCTAGGATTAGGGCAGATTCAAAACCAATCTTGTGGTTTAATGTGAAAACAACCTTCTGTAAAGGCCTATAGAACACATTGTCAGCTGACTCTGTGGCTAAAATCTGGGGAAAGTCTCTTAGGGAGTTGTTTTCCTGCCAGATGTTTGATACTACAAGGGGAGAGGTTCAAGTCTGGACTTGTGTTTCCAAACAGTTGCTCTAATTAATGCAGTGTTTATCAAAGGTGAGGTGCATTATCACCATTGTTGGAAACAGAGTCATTACTGAATGACCACACCCTTTTCTGATGTGGAGTGGAAATGCCCCAGAGTCACACACTAGGGCTAGGAGAATGTGCCCCATGCCAGGTGGTGGGAGATCACATTCCTATCTCAGCCAGTTTACCATCCACTGAATGATCATTCTCACAGGCAGTCCCAAGACTCCACATGGAATGTTGAGAGGGTAACTGATCCAGAACCTACTAAGACCTGCACTAGCCCTGCAGGCCGACAGAAAAAGGGTGATCCAACTTACACATGGCATCTTAAAATAAATAAATAAATAAACAGAGCGCCAAAGTCATCAATACAGGACACAGATGGGTGGTTGCTGTGGGGGTGTGAGGAGTGGGCACAGGTGGTCAAGAGGAACAGACTTGCAATTATAGAAAAGTAACACATAGGGTCATCATGTGCAGCATGGCAACTATAGCTAGTAATACTATTTTTTCTTTTTTTTTTTTGTGCACTTAAAAGTTCCTAAAAGAGTGAATTTATAAAGTCTTCATCACACACATGAAAGTTGCAGGTATGTAAGATGATGGACATGAGATGGACTTATGGTGATCATTTCAGAATATATACAGATAAGGAATTATTATGTTGCACACATAAAGCTAATATAAAGATAAAAGTCAGCTATGCATCAATTAATAAAAACAAGAAGAAGGTGGAAGGATGATATGCGCTCTCACAATTGCTGAGAATGAAAAAGCACTGAGCTTTGCAACGGGGTCTGCAGTCTTCCGTCCTCTCATCAATGGAAAGGGTACGTACAGCCTTGGATACAGCAGATGGGATAGGCCTGGGGTTCTGCATTTCTCATAAGCTCTCAGGAAATGCCAATACCCACAGATTTCTGGCTGCACTTTGACTAGCAAGGTGTTAAAGCTCCTGAGGGTGGATATTAACTAGACTGGTTTCTAAGGGATCCAGTTACAATAATGATGAGTACAGCACAGGGGCTTTTTTGGCCTCCATGCCTGACAGTGTGAACAGCTGCGGGGTGAGCTGAGATGGTGATTCCGTGTGCAGAGAAGAGGAAGATGGCAACTTTCATCAGACTAGAAATGATGTGGTTTCATGATCATATACCGACCTCTGCAGACACATGGAGCCCACTAGCAAAGACCTTCAGAAATAAAGGCTAAAATAACACTATGATTTTTTAATTATTATTTTGGAATGCTATCCACAATAAGTAAACTAGATTAAAACAAAATGATTTTATGCCACATCTCAAGTGGTTCAATTGCCTGGGAGTTTTTTTTCAAGTTTTTTTTTTTTTTTTTAATTGGATTGTGTCTAATCTTTTATTTGTTTATTTATTTTCAAGTTTTATCTTGAATTAATCTTGGAGGGCTCAGCAGGAACCCTTCCTAGAAGTGTCTGCAATTACATGAGAGCTTGACTGAGTATGTCACTGCTTGTCCAAAGCTCTGGTGGCAAATAAAACATAAATGACATAGGAAGGACCCTTTACTACACTTGCTAAAATATGGCAGGGACTTCCTTGGGAAGCTAAGTTCTTGGTCACCGTGAGGAGTAGAAAGTGAGCTTGCAGAAGACGCAGATGGGCCACAGGAGAGGAGCCAGCCGAGCTCTTCACCCTCTCAGCTCCACTGATAAAGGCTCTGTCTGACCCCCAAGACCCTCAGACACGACTCCCAATGGCCGCGGGTCCTGAGAGGCCTGGTGTGGGCCCCGGTGTTCTCCTCTGACCTGGGGAACGAAGCGGTGGGATTAGGAGAGAACCTGGGCGTGGAGTGAGGGCCCCGGGCTCGGGCTGGGCCACGCGCCAAGGGACACCATCCCCGCGCTCCTCTGGGGTCAGCGTCCACGGGGGTAAGATGAGCGGCCCGGCCGCTCTGGGGTGTTTCTTGGGTCCCTTGATGCTTCAACAGTCTTTGGGCCCCAACGAAGCTGGCAGATGTCGGAAGTGTGTGACCTCGGGCAGGACCCAGCGGTAAAGAATCTGCCTGCCAACGCAGGAGACAGGTCCGACCCAGGAAGCCCCCACACGCCGGAGCAGCTAAGGCCGCGCACCGCGACTGTCGCCGGTAGAGCGCGGAGCCGCAACTCCTGCCGCCCGTGCCTCCCGGAGACTGCCTCTGCAGCAGGAGAAGCCGCGCGAAGAGAAACCCGTGCCCCAGCGCTGGAGAAAAGCCCCCACGGGAGTGAAGGCTCGGCACAGCCAGAATAAATGAACAAACAAAATTATTTAAAGAGAAGAGGTGTGTGAGCTCTGGGCCCTGAGCAGCCCCTGGAGTCCGTGGGGAGGCTCTGGCCGAGGCCGTCTCCACAGACGAAGGTGCCGTGGGGCTCGGGGCGCAGCTGGCCCCTGACACCCCGAGAGGACTGCTCTCTTCCTGCCACCGTCTCCACCGGCAGGCTGGCAGGGGGCAAGTCATGGAGCCTGTCCTTGCTCCGAAGTCCGTGTGGCCTGTACATGGGGTCTGTGTGAAGTGACACTGGGCATTTCCGTCTGTCAGTGCCTTCTCTGTCCCTCCCTGGCTTGGAAGCCCCTGGAAGGCAGGCCTGGTGAGCTCTGCACACGGTGATTCTGGGCCCTGAAGCCCCAGCGGCAGCAGACCCTGGAGAGTGACCGAGAGAGGGAGCCAGGGTGGAAGCACCAGAGAGCGAGGGGCTCTGCTGGGAGATGGGGAGACGGGAAGGGGGGCTACCTAGAGTGAAAGCTGCTCCCCCACAGCATGGACAGGGCCTGAGATGAGACCCAGAGGACCCTGCAGGCCTGACGGGGGAGCCACAAGCCTCAGTCTCTGAGCAGGTGAGCAGTGAGCACCTCTGGGCCTGAGCGAGGCGTGGAGACTGGATTCCGGCCCTCAGGAAGCCCTGGGCCTACCAGGGGCCTCAGGAAGACATAAGTGCCCCAGCTTGTGGCAGGTGCTCACCGAGAAAAGGCACTCAGAACCAGAGGAAAGACCAGGAGTGACGGCACAGCCTGAGGGAGTCAGAGGGAATCAGCAGAGCGGTGGTTTTCAAGCCAAGGCCTTGGAGAAATGCAGTTCAGCAACCAGCAACCCAGTGCCAGGGGCCAGCGGTAGGTGCAACAGGGAGAGAAAGACCCCCTAAAAATCCAGATGTGAAGGCAGAGCATTCATCTAAACTCCTGGATGATGTCAAAGGCAGCCTGGACTGCAGGGTAGATGCAGGGGGTGAAGGCTGGCAGAGGAAGGGGGCAGGGGAGAGAGCGAAAGACCGTCAGAGCCTGGCTGTGGATGCCACTCTCCTTCCATGGGAGATAAAAGCCACTCAAATGCTATGAGTAGAGAACCAGTTAAAGCAGATGAGTTATCACAGGGAGAAAGCTAACAGGAGGCAGAGAGGCTGCAGCCATAGGGCGGTCAGGAGCCCAGCAAGAGCACCAGTGAGAGGGGCCCAGACTGAACTCAGGAGGCGGAGAGCTGGGGGGAGGAAGCCCACAGAGCAGTCCTGGAGGAGGAGAAGGAGGAGGCAGGACAGCAGGAACATGGAGAGCAGCTCCTACAGATGCTGAGGACCCTCGTTGTTTTGTGATGAAGGAAAGCTCAGAGAAGTCAGTCCCTGAAGGAGGAAAGGCTTGTCTAATCTCTGTCCAGTGTTTCCCCAGATGCTACTCTCCATCAGTTCCCCAATGAAGGCTGTGTTTTAAAACTAACACGAATTACATTACTGTAGCCCAGTTATCATCATCACAAAAGCTATGAAAGTGCTTAAAAGCTTGATCATTAAAAATTGAAATAAACAAGTGACCAGACCGAGCTAAAATAATGGGCAAATGACTGAACCATTATTCACAATAACCAAGTTTTCCCTTGACAGATGAATGCAGAAAGATAAGGTGTATACACACGTATTCCCTGATAGCTCAGTTGGTAAATATTCCACCTGCAATGCAGGAGACCCCAGCTCGATACCTGTGTTGGGAAGATCCACTGGAGAAGGAAAGGCTACCCACTCAAGCATTCTTGGGCTTCCCTTGTGGCTCAGTTGGTAAAGAATCCACCTGCAATGTAGGAGACCTGGGTTCAATCCCTGGGTTGGGAAGATCCCCTGGAGAAGGAAACAGCTAACCACTCCAGTATTCTTGCCTGGAGCATTCCATGGACTGCATAGTCCATGGGGTCTCAAAGAGTTGGACACATCTGAGTGCCTTTCACTTCATTTCACTTCATACACACATATACTGAAATATTATTGAGTTTTCAAAGAGAAGTCAATCCTGCTCTTTGCAGGGACATGTATGAACCAGGAAGGACATTATGTTAACTGAACAAAGCTAGAGACAGAAAGAGAAATCCTGTATAATGTATATGATGAATAAAATAGTCAAACTCATCTATGCATAGGGTAGAATTGTGGTTGCCGGGGGCAAGAGAAGGAAAAAGGGGAGCTGCTGTTCACCACGTAAGACGTTTCAGTTCTGCAAGATACACACCTTCTGGAGATGTGCTGTATATACTTTGTCTATAACTAATGACACTATGTTGTTGTGAAGTCACTCAGTCATGTCCAACTCTGTGACCCCGTGGACCATAGCCCACCAGGATCCTCTGTTATGGGGTTTCCCAGGCAAAAATACTGGGTTGGGTTGCCACTTCCTTCTCCAGGGTGTCTTCCCAATCCAGGGACTGAACTGAAGTCTCCTGCACTGCCAGGCAGATTCTTCACCATGAGCACCAGGGAAGCCCCAGTGACACTATGTTCTACACTTAGAAATTTGTTCAGAGTGTAGATCCCACTAGACTACTGTTGAATGTTCTCACTACAACTTAAATATAATATCCACAGAAGATCTGAAAGGATTTACTTCAACAGACATTTCTCTAAGAAGATATACAAATGGCCAACAAGCACAGAGAAAATGCTCATGCAAATAAAACTCACACTGAGATACAACTTGTTACCCATTAGGATAGCAATTATCAAAAGACAGAAATAAGATGTGTTGGTGAGAATGTAGGTGAAAACTGAATCTTGTGCAGAGTTGCTGACAATATAGTATAGTACAGCCACTGTGGAAAACACCATGGCCAGTCCTTAAAAATTGGAACTAAAGTTACCACATGATCCAGGAATTCCACCTCTGGGTGTATATTCAAAAGAACTGAAAGCAGAAGTTTGAACAGATATTTGTGCAGCAAGGTTCATAGCTGCATGATGCACAATAGGCCACAGGTGGAAGGAACCCAATTGTCCAGTAACAGATGACTGGGTAAACAGAATGTGGTGTATGCATAACCTGGAATATTGTTCAGACTGAAAACATAAAGGGAACTTTGGCACAGGCTACAGCATGGATGAACTTTGAGGACATCATGCTAAATGAAATAAGCCAGACACAAAAGGGTAAACACTTACATCCACTTTCATAAGGTACCCAGGGAGTGAAATTCTCTCAGTCATGTCCGACTCTTTGAGACCCCATGGTCTGAATTCTCCAGGCCAGAATAGTGGAGTGGGTAACCTTTCCCTTCTCCAGGGGAGGTTCCTAACCCAGGGTTGAACCCACATCAGCCACATTGCAGGACGATTCTTTACTAGCTGAGCCAGAAGGGAAGCCCATGACGTACCTAGAGTACTTAATGCCTCAGAGTAGTCACATTCATAGACACAGAAAGTGGGATAGTGGTGGGCAGAGGCTGGGAATAGGGAAATGGGGACTGGTTCAGTGGGTGCAGTGTTTGAGTTTTGCAAGAAGAGTTCTAGAGCTGGGTTACACAATAATGTGAAGGTTTAGGTCACTGCTGAACTGGCCACTTAAAGTGTCTCAGAGGCTAAATTTTAGGTTATGTGTATTTTATCTCAATTTTAATATATAAATAATTATTTACTCATCTTTCAGTTATTCAAAAGCCCGGCATTTTGCATGATGCACTCAGCAAAAAAAAAAAAAAAAAAAAGAAAAAAGAAAAGAAAAGTATATTTACAAATAAATAATTATTTACTCATCTTTAAATTATGCAAAAGCCCTGCATTTTGCATGATGTACTGTGCATATAAGTTAAATAGGCAGGGTGACAATATACAGACTTGATGTACTCCTTTCCCGATTTGGAGCCAGACTGTTGTTCCATGTCCAGTTCCAACTATTGCTTACTGACCTGCATACAGATTTCTCAGGAGGCAGTAAGGTGGTCTGATATTCCCATCTCTTGAAGAATTTTCCAGTTTGTTGTGATCCACACAGTCAAAGGCTTCAGCATAGTCAATAAAGCAGAAACAGATGATTTTCTGGAACTCTCTTGCTTTTATGATAATCCAACCGATGTCAGCAATTTGATCTCTGGTTCCTCTGCCTTTTCTAAATCCAGCTTGAATATCTGGAAAATCTTTTGGATAGCTTTAATCTTGGACATTTTCCAGCTTTACTCTTGGGAATCAGTGTGACTTTTCCTTTCAGAGAGATTTGTTAGATATGCTTGGTCTTTTCCCACAGATCTTTTCCCCAGGATTAATTAGTAGAATCAGATAGTGAGTCACCTTTTTCATCACATGAAATGTGGATAAGAAAGAAATTTGTTTTAACATTAATATTTGTACACAGAGTGTAGATTCCTAGTCACCAAGCTTCTCACTTCTTTCCAACTCAACATGCAATAGACTCTTGTTGTATCCACCCAGCTCCCAGGGACAGCCATGACCATAAGATCTGGCCAAGCTAAATTGAGTAGAAGTTCCATTGGCTCTGAACAGGCCTGGCCTCTGAAAATGTCCCAGAAGGCATCCTTTCCCCTTTCTAGCTGAGCAGAACAGACCCAGTGCCAGGGTCAGATTTGAAACCACAGATTGTTGATGAGAAACATATAACTCAAAGGTACCATGGCCCCTGAATCCGTTTCTTGAAAGAAAATCAACAAGCAGAGTCACTTGATATTTGAAAGCATCTGTTCAAGTATAGGTAAGATTTTATGATGTTCATGCAATTGATATTTTCTTGTTTATATGCTACAGTGAGCAACTTTAACTTACACAATTATGGATTAGAAAATAAACTAAAAATTCTTTCAAATTTTGAAATAGAATTTTTTTTTGAATATTTGAAAATATAGAAAATTCATTTGTTTATTTAAGAAACATTCAGCATGCTCTCTCAAGCATTGTTTTAGAATTTCAAGATGTACATTTGTGCCCACATGCTAAGTCACTTCAGTCATGTCCAATTATGTGTGACCCTATGGACTGTAGCCTGCCAGGTTCCTCTGTCCATGGGATTCTCCAGGCAAGAATACTGGAATGGGTGCCCTCCTCCAGGGGATCTTCCTGACCTAGGAATCAAACCCGTATATCTTACAACTCCTGCATTGGCAGGTGGGTTCTTTTGCCACTAGAGTCACCAAGATGTACATTCAAGATGTATATGCATTAAATATAATCCCATAATTTTGCTTTCAGACATTTTATAGTCAGTATAAAAAAACAAAAGTGGCCACCACTCCTGCTTTGGATAATTGAAGTTGATGTGTGGTGGATATGGGTGGAGAGGCAGGAGGTGTGGATCATCTTTGTTTCTGGGAACACTCTTAGTTCTAGCTTGACAACAGCTTCAATATACAGAATTTTCTAAACCCACCTCGATCCAAGGAACTTCTCAGCCCAATCTCTGAAGCCGTAATCCATAATCTGTAGCAACCAACCCAGAAAGCCCAGTCACAACCCCAACAATATTCAACCTCAATAGTCAGACTTTAATCACTAACTGACAGCTTTCTTATTTTTAATCATCCTTCCTATTTAGAAGCAAAAGAGGGAAACCAAATATGTCCCTCAAACTCACATAGAGGAGACCCATCTTCTATCCAGTCCTCCCCCTCTTTCCTACATCACAATCTCTGATCACAATATGCTTCCTTTTTTCTATCAGAAAACCATCCCATGCCTATGCCTGACTCTGGGAGATAGCAAAGGATAGAAAGGCCTGGTGTCCTACTGTCCATGGGATCGCAAGGAGTTGGACCCAACTTAGTGACTAAACAGCAGCAACCACAATGCCCGAGTCTCTGCCGAACAAAAGGGGTGGTAACTGAGTCCTTCACATTATGGAGCAAGAGTGCAATAAACAGTGCTTGTTCTCTCTAGGGTGATTTTTGTTTGCCTACAGATGTTAGAAGAGAGAACCAAATAAAAGTCAGAACAATATGTGCTGTTTCTGTTAAATCTTAAAAAAAAAAAAAAAAAAAAAAAAAAGATCCTTTATCTATCACAATTTTTAAGTTGAAATCTAATTCACACAAAACTTATTCTGTAAAATGTACAACTGAATGATCTACCGTCTCTTTACGAAGTTGTGTAACTATCACCACTACCTAAATGAGAGCATTTCATCCCCTCACAAAGAAAGCCACTATCCATTCGACAGTCACTTCTGCCCCCACCTTCCCCCAACTTCTGACAATCTGTGTGCTTTTCGTCCCTGATGATTTGCCTGTTCTGCATATTTAAAGTGCGTGGGTTTGTACAACAGCGGCCATGCATGCTGGTTTCTCACACGTGGTGCTATGTCTTTGAGACTCATCTATGGCTTAGCACATGATTCATTCCTCTGTTTGAGTTGAGAATTTTCCTTTCTAGGCCATTATAATACACACACACACACACACACACACACACACAACCAAGGTCTATTCTTTTTAATTGTGGAAAGCTCACAGAGTATAAAATTACCATTATGGCATTGTTGCGTGCTCAGCCCACGTCACTAAGAACTGTCCTTGTGCAAGGACCCTCTTTGCCGCACCGGCCCTGAGCCACCAGCGAGCAGAGCGCACCAGCCCAGCCATGACACCCCGTCTCGGGGCCTCCGTACCACCCCCCGACCAGGACTCCACACAGGCCTCCCCACGGCGGCCTAAGGAGAGAACTCCATGCGGGGGGCAGTGGTGGTGAAGGAGAGAGAGACCGAGGAGAAGGACAGGAGGGGCGGGCGGAGGAGCCTCCCGTGCAGAGCTCCCAAGGCTCAGTGGCATGCTCACCAGACCAGCCCTGCTTAATTGCTGGGATCAGAAACGGTCAGACGGGTGGGAGAAGTGTGACCGTGGATGCCAGCAGCTTCAGCCAGACACCACGACAGTCTACACTGCACACCAGCCAGGCCCAGCTTCAATCCCCGAGCCAGTTGCAGAGCCCCAGAGCCCCAGCCTCATGTGGGGGGCTATGCCAGACACACCCTCCAGAGCTCCACATTCTCAGCTCTCAGGAGAGTCCTCTGAGTTCCCAGGAGACTGTGTCCACTGAGGATGTATGACAAGTGGCATTAGGCTGGGACCAGTTGGAAGTGGCCACAGTGAGACCAAGTTTCTCTGTATCTCGTCTGCTCCTGAAGCGCCCACTCTCTCTGACTCGCTCATGCCTTGCTTTTTCCAGGCATCCCCCCAAATGCAGCCAGGCTGCAGGCAGGGGTTTCAGGGCAGAGCAAGAGCTGCAGTGTCTCATGGTGAGCAGGGCCGGCCACAACTCACCTTCGACTCTGGGAGAGCATCACTGTGGGTCAGAAACTGACCCTCTGAAGTCACAGGTGCCTGCGCCTGGATCACACAGGGGCCTCAGAGCTTAGGCTTGTCTTGTGCCCTCTACAGCTGTCTCTAAAGGATGGGCCATCTAGCAAGGAGACAGACTGACCCCTGGTAATCACAGTCAGATTGGTTAAGGACAAAGGGGGTGTGGTGGGGCGGTGGGAACGGGGGTGGAACCTGCCTGCTTCCGTTGGTTTCCCACCCCCCACTCCCCTGACCTTCTCCTCCTCAAGATCATAACCCGTATTGGGCTTTCTTGGCCCAGACACAGCAGAAGTGATCATTCAGTTACTCAATATTCAGTGGAAACGTCATGTAAAAAGACATAAAACTGAACATAAAATCCATCCAGAGAGTTAAGGTTTTAGATGAGGTTAGTGTCAGAGAAGATCCTTGGGCTCTGGGTAAAGGTCCCCCTGAAACTCTGGCCCTGGAAAGAGGGAGAAGAAGATGACACCTTTGGTGAATGTGACCTAAGCCTGGTTTGTGTTTAACCAGCTCATTGATTTGATTATTTGTCATCATCACATTTTCTGAGCCCCATTCTGCATCGTCGAGGTCCTCACAGGGCTCAAAAGCTAGAGAGCTCAATAAAGTGTGGTTAAAGACTTGAGGGGCCCTGGGTGAGGCAGAAAATGATGTGGGCAGAGCAGGGGATGAAGAAAGGCATTGTGGACCAGGTGAGGTCTGAGCTGGGTCTCCAAGGGTGAGTGATCAGTTAGCTAGGGCCTGGCTCTGAGCAGGACTCAAATAGACAATGAATGACTAAATGAATGAAAGTGGACATCTTCCCGAGAGAGCAAGAGTGCCAGCTCTTCTGTAACTAAGTCCAAGCTTGTACTGCTCACCTCATGACAGGCCAATTAATTGAGAGATGAGCTGTTGGGGCAGGAACAGCAGCTTTATTCCGAAACCCAGGACTCTTGCCCCTAGGACCCATCTTACCTGAGTTAGAATCAGGCTTCTTTCATATTTATACTAAAAGCTGTGGGAGGGAGGGGAAGGAGAGTCAAATATGTCTTCATTCAATCAGCCTCCAGAGGGGATGGGTTCATTTCTGCCTCCCTTCTGTGACTCACAGGAGAGTCTGGTCAGGAGGTTTCCTGTGAACTGAACAAAGTCATTTTAGCTTGGTGCCCATTACCTGGGATGCAGGGTTCCCAGAGATGGGACTTTATGTATAAGCTTATAGGCAACATTCCTTTAGCTGCTGCCTCATAGTAGGTAGACTATGAAGGGTCCTTGTCTATGGTGCATTCAGGCCAAAGCTCGGAACTGCAGGCACACGGGGACAGTGGGGAGAGGCCCCGCGGTGCGCCCACTCCACCCCTCACAGTCTTGCTGAGGAAGCAGCCTGTTTCTTGACTCCCCGGGGCACCTGTCTGCGTTCTTCTCTCGGACAGGGCTGTCAGAAGCAACAGCCAGCCGTGCTGCTCCCTGATCAGGCCTGAGGACACCAGCTGCCTCACCTGAAAGGGGTCAGGCTCTGAGTCATGTTTGAAGCTTTGGGACACCATGGAATATAGCCCACCAGGCTCCTCTGTCCATGAGATTCTCCAGGCAAGGATACTGGAGTGGGTTGTCATTTCCTTATCCAGGGGATACTCTCGACTCAGAAATTAATCCCAGGTCTCCTACATTACAGGCATATTCTTTACCATCTGAGCTACCACAGACATGCATAAGAAACTGCTACCTCCCAAAAGTGAGGTCAGAAGCCTGGGTATATGGTTCAGGCTCTATGAGGCATTTCACATCCTCCTAGTATCTCCTCTCATCTCCCTAAGAAACTCATGTTTCAGGACACCTCAAACCAATACTCTGCTTTTGGTGGGATCTAGTGCTCAGAGGTTAATATTTTCAGCCCAGAGAGACACAGCCTATGCTTTAGACATGAGAAGCCCTCCCATCTAGCCCCAATCCATCCAGATCTCTCCCGTTCCCCAGACCCCACAGCAGCAGACAGTCCCTGAGTCTGTTCAGCAGACAAGCTCCCAAAGTGTTTGGCGCTGAGGCTCCTCCTAGCCCCGTGTCCCCTCGGCCCTGCACGATGAGCCCACAGTCTTGGGAATGGAGGGCCCCCTCTGCGCTTCTTCTGGGGCGACTGTTGGGCCTTCTTCCTCCTTCAACCAGAGCAGGGAGCTGGGCTCGTCCACGCCTGGGAGTGGAAGGGAAGGAGGGGACGAGCGGTCAGTCCCTCTGTCTCCCGCGGCCCTGGGGGAGGAGGCGCTGGGGGTGGAGGGTGAACGGGGGCTTGGCCTGCTCAGCGGTCAGGACTCAGGGCGCATTCGGGGCAGGCTGAACCTACTGGGGAATGTTGATGGTGACAAGCTCTTTCCATCTCTGTAGGAGCTGGTCCAGCTCACCAAGCTCTCTCAAAACTAGTACACAGATATAAACAGCCTTCATCTGGCAACAGGGGGTGGGCTGAGTATTTCCCACAGAACTCCTCTCTAACCTCTGGGAAACATTCTGACAGGGTCTCTGATGATGCAACAGAGGTCCGGTTTGGTTAAGAATCAAGAAGGACTCACTGTTTGGCACACGGATCCCCATGCTATGTAGCAGCCTTGATGGGAAGGGAGTTTGGGGGAGAAAGGACATATGCATGTGAACGGCTGAATTGTTCCCTTTGTTGTTCACTTGAAACTATCACAGCACTGTTTGCTAAAGGGCTATACCTCAAATAAAAAACAAAAGTTAGAAAGACAACATCATGTGACCAAACACGCAGGAAAAGAAGACACTGGATGATTTGGACATTGGCTTCAAAAGTACATTTTGGTAACAGAGAAAACCACAGTGTTTTAAAATCCTAGTTTATAATTTAGAATCTATAATATTTAGATGACTGATCAGTTGTTTAATACAGGCACTGATAAAAATACAAGCTAAAGTCTAACCAGTTTTAATATCATTTTCTGTTTTCATAAATTTTGCACTATAGACTAAAGCCAGGGCACATGATATCTGTTTATGTGTCTCCCTCCCTCCATCTCCCTCTTGCTGTAGTTCTAAGATTTATGTGACCAGTGAGTTTGCTTCAGCTCTCCTGCAACACACACCTTCATCTGTAAGAGAAGTGATAACACTCGCTTGCACTCGTGTAAGTGAGGAGGTGACGCGCGGTGATGGAAGGAAGGAGACTGGTGGGAGACCCGGCCTGGCCTCAGCCTGGGGGCTTTACCCAGACACTCGCTCCCCAGTTCCCTGCTGACCCGTAACAGGGGCCTGGAAAAGCCTGTGAGGACCCCTGGCGAAGAACCTTCATGCACGTGTCACCATTTACATCGTGAGCACGGAGTTCCCAAAGATCTTCAGATTGCTGATTTTTTCTGATTTCTTTAGTCTTCATTAGTCTTCTCACCAGGGGTGTCGTTAACCAAATCAGCCTATATATTATGAATATTAGCATATATTATTGGTTTATAGATATTATTATAATAAAATAATAATAGTACATCACATTTAATATTTACTTGCACTATATATACATATGTTTATATAGCATTATATTAAAATAAATTGAATTAATAAATATAAATAAACTAGCACAACAATATGAGAATATATTACTCCTCAGAGGCAGGCCTCTCCCTTTGGTATGGTCAGCTCTTCCTACTGACCATATTTTCTTTGCCAGAAAACAATGAGGACTGAGGCCAGAGTGAACGTGAGGGGAAGGCAGGCAGAGAAGACGCGTCCTGAAATCACAGGGGAGACAAAGCTGAATCACTCAGGTGAAAGGAGTGTGCTCCCGAGACCCACCTGCACTGCGGGCTCAGTGAGGGCAGCGGATGCGGCCCCTCACCCGGCCCCTCGGCCCCTCCTGGGGAGGCTGAGCAGGAGGAAGCCTCCTCCAGGGGTCTCCCTTCGGCTCCTCCCCGGGCCCTCTCATCCTCCCCAGCCTCTGCTGCAGCCTTTGTCCTTTGCTGCCAGCAGGCCCTCCACTGCCCTCCGCTGCTATCCTACTGGCTCTCTTTCCTTCCTTCCTAATTCTCTGGGCTGCTACTGGCCAGGCTGGAGACGCAGGCATCACAAGACCTCCCTCCAGCCAGTGAGCTGTCCTTGCCCCGCCTTCCTCCTTGAGAGCGGGGTTAATGGGGTGCCTGGGGTTTATTCCTGAGGCTTCCCTTGCTCTCAGATTCCTCCCTTGCAGATGCTGAGATGTGCAGGGCAACTAAAGACATTTCTGCGTTTCCCTGAAGGTGGATGCTAGATGAACCTGGTTTGCTTAGAGCAGAATCATATTGTTCGAAACAAACATTTTTATATCCCCCCAAACAGAAAATTGTGACACCTCAAAGTCATACTGTCACACGACAAAAGCAAGTTGTAAAACAACACACATTACTTGTCTAACTGAACTAAAAAATGATACTATATTATCTGTGCAAGTATATATATATATATTTATATATGAAAATGTTTTTTAGAAAGCTGGAGGAATATATACAAATGAACCACAGGTACCTTGATACGGATGAAAGACAAATTTTACTTTTACTCTAAATTATCCAGTTTTTTTGTGTGTGTACTTTTAATTCAGGATGAACTTGAACAAGAGTGTATACTGTTTGTTTTAAATAAACACTTTACATATGATTGTACAGAACTCGCTTATCATAAAAACCGAACCAATGTATTTCAGAGTCAAACAAATGGCAAGCTATGTGGAAGAGACTGAATATTTGCTGAAGGCTTGAAGACAGAATGAGCACACGAGCAGCCCAATCAATGAAAGGCGGGCTGCACACTGCTGTCTCCTCCAGTCACTAGAACATCCCTTGAACACTTGCTGGGTTTAAGTCAGCCTGGAAATCAGTTACCTGTCCAAGGCAAGTCAGAATTTATGCCAGGCCCATAGTAAACACATGTCTTAAAGAATGTGGCTGCCAATATCTCTGAGGGGAAGAATAAGTACACTTTATTCACAAACTTATTTTGGCCTGTCCTATAATGGATTATTTCATTAAAAACAAAACACTCAAACCAACATTGAAAACCACCGTTTTGGTGTACCTTAAAGTTTTTGCCATGTTAGAACTTTCTCTTTTTCTGTCACCTCTTAAACACATGCAAAATAAATACAGTGGAGTCCCCAGCAGGAGCTGCTACTCAGGGAGCTCTGGGCCTCAGTCCTCACTAGGAGTTAAAGTGGCAAAGAGCATTTTTGTTCCAGAATTCTAAAGGCATTTTGGTGTTGGATAATCTGGACCTGTGGAAACCTGATACTGTTTCTTACCAGTGCCATAGCTCAATGATTTTCAATATCTTACTTTCCGTATGCAGATATTGAGAATGCTCAGGAGAGAGCATAAATATAATGACATAACTCGCTATAAATAGCATATAAGTAGAAAGGGTAGTTAGATGTGAATCTACCTTACCTTAAAATCCTAGTTCCTGTGACTCTCAGTCCATAAGGCTCAGACTACATTCTTTGGGCATTTCTACAGGGTGGACAGTAGGTGACACTTTCAACCTGTTTAAAAAACAGTCCACCGGCTTTTGCTTTTTTGCTTGCTTTTTAACTGTTTTACCACCATTGCACAGAAAACAAAGTAATTTCGTACATAAGTGTATGAAGTCCAGATCAATGTCTTGGGAGCAATTTCAGACACAAAGCCATTTAACTGAATCTGTAGGAAGCACTTACAAATAACCACAGAAAAGAGTTTACCTCTGTATAGATCCAAACTGCAAAAAGAAAGTGAAAGTCACTCAGTCAAGTCCGATTCTTTGTGACCCTTGGACTGCAATCCCGCCAGGCTCCTCTGACCATGGAATTCTCCAGGCAAGAATGCTGGAGTGAGCTGCCATTCCCTTCTCTAGGTGTCGGGAGCCACCGGGGTGTGTCCAAACCGTGACAAGTTCACGGGATGAGAGAGGAACCAGCAAGGCAGCTCTTTCTCACATGGGGCTGCCCCGGAAGCCCAATATGTCCCCTGAGGAGCCGCCAGGATGAGAAAGGAATCTGCAAGCAGCTTCCTCTTGAGGTTGTCCCGGGGGCCCGGTATGTCCTTTTCTTCCTTCTTTCATACTGTTGTTGGGCTTTCTATTAATTTTTGGAAATATAACATATAGTAATAAGGCCTCCCTGGAAAAGTCCAAGCCTTTTTTGGAAAAGCTCATGATTGCTCTGGCTCAGGACATGACCATAAATATCAAGTCAGCAAAGAAAAGGCCACAGGTATAGTTTGGCTGCTTGCTTAAAAGATTATAATGTTCTAGAATAGAAAAGAGTAGAGGCATTTAGATTTAGGAGTAGATATACTGCATCATTTACTTGCTCCTTGGTTGAGAGGGTTTTCATTATTGCTATTTCCTTGCTGCTATTTGTTCATTGTTTCCCTTTCTTTAAACAACATGATATTATGGGTATTTTTGTAGAGTTAGGAAATCGGGTACTTAGCTTTCAAAAGAAGATTTATATTAACCAGCTTCACTGCCATTATCTCACTATTAATAGAGGTGTTTTGCTGCTTTAGAGGTGTTTCTGCTGTTTAATAGTTAATCATTGTAAATTGAGATTTTGTGGTTTCAGGTAAAGAAAAATATCAGGTTTTTTCTCATAGCACTATTCTCAGAAATGTCAAACAGGTTACTGTGACCCTTCCCATGTATTGTTTTGTTGTCCAAAGAATTTACACTGTGCCTGAGATTAGTAGGACATTGTTTTTTTTAGAGTGAAAATGTTAGGCCATTGAGGCGAGAAGACTATATATGAGGCATTTAAAAATAAACCCTGTAATTGGAAATATTCTAGATGACTGCATAGGGGAAAAACATGGGAAAGAAAAATATTGACAGATGCACGAAACTATATCAGATGCAACATGTGGTGACTTAAGGGGGAGGTAACGGTCACTCTATAAAAACTGAGCTATCCTAAAAATTAAAAAAAAGCTACCTCTTCTATGCAACCTTCTGTGTGTGTCTGTCTTCTTCCTTGCCAATGTCACTCATCCCTTGGGTATTTCTGGTCCTGCCCGGGCTTGACCTCGGCATCTAGGGAATCTTCAAAACCCAAATTATCCAGTAATAAAAAGCTTTTGGTGTTTGTGTCACAAATGCTCTTTGCTACTTCAATTTCTGGTAATGACAGAATCTCAGGTCGACCTAGGCTCTGTCCTAAACTAGTTTGTGTCCTGTAACCCTGGTCAGACAAATAGACTTTATAATGTTTGGTTTTTCTTGTTTGGAAACAATTTGACTCAGCTCACAAGTGAAAGTCAAACTACTAGACCCTAAAATGTTCCAGTAGAGTGCAATCAAATGCTGTTGATTCTAGGTACTTCATAGGATGTTTTTAGGCCTTGTCAGCCACCAGATTCTCTTGATTCTGAAAGCTGGGTTTACTAGGGACTGGTAGCAATGGAAGTGTGATGAAATCACTGCAGCAGTGTTCTACTCCAATGCACAGGATCTGGACAGACTAGGAACAATGATAAAATATTCTGAAGGGGTGAATCCAGGGCATTTAATCTTATCTGAACAAAAGCTTGTGCACCGACGCATTATATGCACTACTTCTGGGTGGCCAAAAGCTCCCTGGGCTCTCCAGATCCCTCAGGTTAACAGCTTCTGGCCCGGGAGTGAAAGAAAACAAAGGCAAACTTTCCATCTTGCCCATTCCGACCTCTGGTCCCATCACAGCCTCAGCCCTGAGAGGGACGGTGGACGCTCAGCACGCTGTCCCAGCCGCAGGGCTGCCAAACGAGTTACAGGCGCAGCCCTGCCCAACAGCCTGCTGCTTCCTGCCTGCTGCCCGGCGTTGTGAGAAGGCCCCAAGGAGATCTAGGAAAAGCAAAGGGGAGTCCAACTCAGCCGAGGGGCCCGGAAGCACGAGGGAGCTAAAGAGACAGGAAGCACGAGTCAGGTCAAGGAATGACCCACTTCCGGCTGTGCTGATAACGGACGTGGCCGAGCTTCCTGCTCTCTGCGCGCGCGTCTCTGCGTCTGCAGGCACTTCCGGTTTGCCCCACCGTGAGAGGCGACTGCTTGTCAGAAGGCAGATCTTTTCTGTCATCAATAAACTGTCTTTTCCTTGCTGTCAGACCTGTAATTTGGCACTATATGCTCCTTGTTCTATTGGCTGCTAACATTTCTGTAAAAGGAGATCTAACTGTCAAGAGTTCGAAATTCCAGTGGTCTATGACGTCCCACCACCAATCCAATCTCCAGAGTTGTGTTTGAATCAGGTAAAAATGCTCATTACAGATTTAGGATTGAACATACTAATGTGAGAACATGAATGAATTTAGAACTTTTAGAAAGTCTAATTTTAAAGGTATTTGTTTATCTTTAAAGCCCAATGAGAAAATTTTACTCTTGCTTATCTTGTCTGAGGAATAAACATTGACAGATACTGAAAAAATGCTACAAAATTTGAGGCTTTGAAAAATGGAATTAAACGAGAATGGGTCTCATGAAGAGTAACCCCTTTGGGATGGAGAAGCTGAGAGGAGAAACAAATTGATTCAAGAAAAGATCTTATTATTAGAGCTGAGATCATCTGCCATTTAGTCAAATTTACTTTTCTGCATGCCAGATCCCCTTATACAGACTTGTACAGACACACAATGCAACTACCATCTCCACTGATACACAGAGGGGTGCCCTGGCCACAGCTTCAGGCCACCTTGTGGGGCACTCAAGATGCTGAGGCCTTCCGTCCCATGTGTCCTGGGGAAGTGACTCCCATGAGGTTCAACCACTGATCCTAATTTTAGTCTGTTTTCAAACAGTCCTTTAATTCCCCGAGGACAGCGCTCGTCTCTCTCACCACATAAAATGTCCCCCCATGTGTCACTGGTCCTCATCAACATGGCTGATGGTTTTATAATCAGTCTTAAGATATGGTCACCTGATTCTATTATTTTTTTATTGTGCTGAAATCAGTCAAGTGTTTTATATCTTGCTAGCATATAATACATCAGATTCAGAGAAATAATTGAAGTATGAAGTCAAATGATTATCCTCTCCATGTGAAGTATATAAGTATAGTCTCTGGGAGATGGTGAAGGACAGGGAAGCCTGGTGTGCTCCAGGCCATGGAATCAGGAAGAGTTGGACATGACTGAGTGACTGAGCAATGATAAAATATTATCTCAGTTCATAATGTATGTACCGTGCATAGGTGAAAGTGGGAGAAAAGTATTTTAAAAATTAGATCGAGCTTCGCTAATAAAATTAGCAGTGGTAAATGTTGTTTGAGGGAAGAACATAATGAATTATGGATTAGAAAATTTTCCTCTTATGTGAAAGGAAAAAATCAAAAGTCACAGAACATTCTCATGAGTAGACATATTGATTTATTTATAAACTGTTTGTTTTTAGTCAGCCTACTTCCATTTTAAGAGTTTGTGGGGTTTCCAGGACGGCTCATGGTAAAGAATATTGCCAATGCAAAAGGATCCCACATGCGTCAGAGGAACTAAGCCCTTTCACCACAACCATTGAGCCTGTGCTCTAGAGCCTGGGGTCCACAGCTGCTGAGCCCACGCTCTGCCACTACTGCAGCCCATGACAGGAGAAGCCGCTGCGAGGAGAAGGCCGTGCACCGCACCCAGAGCGTGCGCCCCTCTCACCGCACCCAGAGCAAAGTCCGTGCAGCAGCAAGGACCCAGCACAGCCCCACCCAAGGAAAAAGCCTGTGCAAGAACAGCCGAAGCCCACTCCGTGCTGTCCCTCCCCGCCCCGTGGCCTGAACAGTGGGCGCTGCAGGCCAGCCCTCGGGGGCACTGCGGAGTGGGCAGCGAGCCCGCCTGCCCGCCTGTGGACTAGGCCCCCACCTCAGATGGAGCCGCGCTGCACCCAGGTGCTGACGTCACCCATTCACCGTGACGTCCTCCTCGGTCAGAGCCTGCTCACTGCCGCCTGCCTTTCCCTTTTAATCTCTTCAGAGTGTGCAGACGTGGCGATCAGACACAGACCTCCCAAGAGTGTTCACAGGAAACGGTGCCAGGCACGGGCAGAATTGCCCCGGGTGAGCACCCGCCATCAGACCCACCGACTGAGCTCCCTTTGTGCCGGGAATGGGTCGTCTCCAGAACGCAGAGGAGAGTCTGTGTCACACAGGCCGATGGTGAGAAGTTCACAGGGGTCTTGGCTCCTGGACGCTGCCTGGGGCTGGCTAGTGGAGGCTCCAGGAGTGAAGGGGCCGAGCACAGGAGCGGCGGCAGCAAACCGCAGCACAGCTCGCTGGCGAGGGTTCCTGGAGGACGCAACGGTGACAGAGCTGGGTTTTCAATGGCAACAATGGCATGAGCTGTGGACAAAAGTTTCTCGCAGGTTCTCTTCGGATTCCTAATGTAGACGCCCTCACTTTTCCTTTTGCAGATGTACTGCTCCACTGGGAAGTAAAGGTTGGTGCCACCTAAGTGGGCTCCTGCTGCAAGGAACGTGATGATGTCCCCCTTCATTTGCCGGACATCGAGGACCCAGAATAGTGTAAAAGATTCATTTCAAGTTATGACAAGAATCCAGACAGTGCCGTATGGACCACTGTCTGGGTAGTGTGGAAAAAGCCTGAGAAGATGTTTTAGAGAAGCCAGGTAATCTTTCTGATAAAACAAACTTCACTTTCATTCACTTGGTAGAAATAACACGATGAGATTTACTCTTTAGAGGTTTAACATTTTTTATAATGTTTTGACATTTATGAGAAATTTATGATACATGTACAAGGTTTAAGTACCTAAAAAAATTAAAATATTTCATATTACCTTTCTCCTCCTACCCCTCCCTTCTTGTCAAAGCTCTGCTGCTTTCACGGTCAGTCATGGTGTTTTGTTTCCCCAGAATCTTTCCAGAGTTTTGAATTTTTTAAAAATTATTTATATGGCTGTGCCAGGTCTTAGTTGTGGCCTGTGGGACCTTTTCCATGGAAACTCTTAGCTGTGGCATATGGGGTATAGTTTCCTGACAATGGGCTGAGCTCAGGCCCCTACAATGAGAGTGCAGACTCTTCACCACTGGATCAGGAGAGGTGCCCCAGATTGTCATTTATGCAGACACAAGCAACTATGAATATCTGTTTCTTCTTCATTCTACATGGTGGTGCTAGTGGTAATGATCCCACCTGCCAATGCAGGAGACAGAAGAGACTGGGGTTCAATCCCTGGGTCTGGAAGATCCTCTGGTGAAGGAAATGGCAATCCACTCTAGTATTCTTGCCTAGAAAATCCCCATGGGGCAGAGGAGCCTGTTGGCTTACAGTTCACAGAGTCACAAAATGTCAGGCATGACTGAATGACTTAGCACACAACCACATTTAAAACCATAAATGGTAGTATACTGTGCACAATATTTTATTATGTTTTGCTTATATTCAGCCGACAATATCTTGGGGAAATCTCTTGAGACACTATTTTCTGCCAATCAGTCTACTGATTGGATGAGATACTATAACACACTTTACTGGTCAACATTGTAATAAATACTAATATTCAATTACATCTTGACATCACAAAAAGCAATATAATGCATGACCTTAGCCTATGTTATTTCACTGCAGGAAAATTAATAAATTTCTAATGCACTGAATAATGTCCAATGATCATATGGGACTGAGAATCCTCACCAGCCACAGTGAAGAAACCTCCTTGAATATGTGGGGTATTCAAACAAGGCACAAAAAATGCATGTATTACAGCTGAAGAAAAAAAAGAAAAAAAAAAGAAAAAAAGAAAGAGGGAGAGAGAGAGAGAGAGATGAAACTAATCACAAACCTTAAAATAAAGGGCACAAAGAATTGTACTAACAAACCTTAGCAATAATCCTGAAAAGTGTTTGTTATGCAAGTAACCATTGCCTACCAGGAAAAAAATTAATTAACACTTTCAGAAAACATATAAATAAAACAAAACAAAAGCATTTATATCACCCAGGAAACTTAAGACATTTAGTAGTCCTGTGTCAGACAGGAGGTCTGATGTATATTTCATATTATCTCATACCCACCCATAAAAAATGAATGTAAACCCCTTTATACACACTTCAAATATTTTAGGATATTCAAGAAATTGACTACTTTTTGGAAAAATATGAATTGTCAAGACCATTATTTAAAGCAACTAAAGCAAAAGAAAATTAAGCAAGGAAGGCTATAAAGTAAATTTTTTCGAGTATTACTTCTGAAAATCATGTAAAAGTTATGCAAGCAAAGAACAAGTGGTTACAAAAGTACCAGATAGTTTTAGAGAATCAAGAATAGAAGAACAGAAGAAATCTGTATTTTGTGAATATAATTTAACTCTGCTGTGAGAACTTGACATAAGTGACAGAAAACAAAACACACACCAATTTTACCTACTGTTCTTGGCCTCAAAATCCTAATCTATTAAATACTAATAAATGATATATGAACATTTGCAGAGAAATTCTCCATCTCTAAAAAACTTAGGTGTACTCACAATTTTTGTTCTTTGAAAGTAACTCAAGTTGTATATTCTACGAAGTGCTTGCTCCAGAAGATGTGGAATATATGTACAATGGAAAACTACTCAGCCATAAAAGTGAATGGAATAATGCCATTCACAGCAGCATGGATGAACATGGTGATTTCATATTAAGCGAAATCAGATAGAAAAAGACAAACATCATATGATATCACATATGTGGAATATTGACAAAAGATACAAATGAACTTATTTACAAGACAGAAGTAGAGTCACAGACATAGAAAACAAGCTTATGGTTACCAAAGAGGATCACGGGGGATGTGGGGAGAGGTAAACTAGGAGTTTGGGATCAATATGCACACAGTACTGTATATAAACTAGGTGGACAACAAAGACCTGCTGTATAGTGCAGGGAGCTATACTCAATATCTTGCAATGATCTATAATGGGAAAGAATATGAAAGAATATATAGTCTCTCAAAGAGTCACGCCCAACCCTTTCGGACCCCAGGGTCTGTAGCCTGCCAGGCTTCTCTCAAAGGAGGGGTCACAAAGAGCTGGAAACGGCAGAGGGACTAACATTACATCCCTACTACTATGCTCATTATTAGCCAACTTGGAGAAAGACATGAACGCGTTATCAGTGCTGCATTTAGTTTTCTTCTAAGATGCCTGCCATATAGGAAACAATTTGAACATATTCTGAATTTGAGCTGTGCTTGCAAGTCACTTTGTGAGGACAAACAGCTGGTGGATGAAGGCACGGCTGACCCAGAGGATCCTAGCCAGGCAGGAAAACACAGACACACTTAACACACAATAAAATAGTAAACTGACCGAGGACACTGCAGCCAGTCATACTCCTTCGTTCTCCACTTGTCCACACATAACTGTCTACAGTCTGCTGTGATTCTTGGCCACTGTAAAATAGAGTGTATTGATAGGAAATTTGAGACAAAATAAGGCAAACAGATAAGGAGAGAACTGTCATTGTAAAGAGAGTCGGTGGATTACAGCTCCCAAGAGGAGGCACAGGCCACGCCATTGGGCCACACGGGAAAGGATCGGCTTGTCTGGAGAGGGAGATAGGCGAATTCAGCACAGGGGGCTTTACTGTGACTCCTCAGGAGGCAACAGTGAGCTGGGTGTGCAGGTTCAGGACTGACAAGTGTATGTGTTGTTAACGACCCTCCTAGGTGCCTGGCTATGGTGACAAGGGATGGGGTACTGTGGCCCGGACCTCCTCAGAGACACGCCGTAGTGCTGAGAGGGAAATATAATGTACAGGATGGGAGAGCAAACAAATAAGTCACACATCAAGAAGGAAACAACAGCTATCCTCCTCCAGGAGGAAAATGTGTTTATCCCTTAGGCTATAGTGCGTTTTGAGCCCCTCAATTGGAAAGATGACACTAGAAGTCAACTAGTGTAATTAAAATAGAAAAAGAGAATGAAAACAAGCAAAAATAAATAAATAAATAAAATGAAGAGAAAGTAAAAAAAAAATTTAAACAAAGTAGAAGAAGAGAGAAAAAGACAACTAAGATTGAAAAGGAGCTGAAGAAATGAATCCACAGTTGCAGCGAGACTATGGCTTTCTGAAGGAGCTCAATTTGGACCATGACTAATGGCCCTAAAGGGAGAAACGAATATGTGCCACACTCGAGGCATCTTTTGGTGCTAGGACCCTGAACGATAGAAGAGTGGCTACTGAGAAAGCATAGAAATTGGAGTGGACCTCAGTTGAGAGCAAAGTTGAGGCAAGGGTTTATTGTTGTCCGGGGAGGGGTTGTCTTCAGCCAGGGGTCTGGGTTAGGGAGACCCCTCAATGGGAGAGGGTAGGTGGGCAGACATATGTTCACACAAGTGTGTTAGGATCTGAAGGGTAAGCCCATGGAATTCCTCCCCAGCCCGCATGTGTGTGCAGAACTTGGAAACCCTGCAGTGACTCTCTAGCGGGAAAGGCTGGAAGACCACAGACACATGAATCACTTGCATGCTGAGCCCTTTGGTCCAGGGCCAGATCGGAAGTGCGTGCGGGGCTTCGTCATGGGGAATTCCCCGAGAAAATTGTCAGTGGTGGGATGTCGGGGATGGGAGTGAGCACGCTGTCGGACGTTGCAGCCAATGAGGAGCTTTCACTTGCAGGGTGGGGATGTGGGAAATCCATCAGAGGACCGAGGGGGAGGGGCCCAGGATATTTTTCCGAGAAGCACCCTCTGAGGGAAGGAAGCGTCGTCGTGCAGTTGCAGGTAGGAGATTGAAAGACTCGTGGGCCTTGCTTGCAGAGACCCAGGGGCTAATTCTGCGCACGGCTGTGGTGCATGTCCGTCTCCCTTCAACGTCTTCCCTGGAGGGCAACGTTGTCGGCCCAGCACCGATGGTGCAGCCCTTTGGAGGCCGTCACTGGGCGTCCCCAGCGGGGTGACTTGGCTCCTGGGTCGGCAGGGCTGGCGCCTGGCCACCAAGTCGCCCTGAGTTGGAGGGGGCCGTGGGGGGTCGGGGCTGGGCTTCAGAATCTGGGGAACACCTGCTACGTGAATGCAGCGCTGCAGTGTCTGAGCCACACGCCGCCCCTGGCCAGCTGGGTGGTGTCCCAGCAGCATGCCACCCTCTGTCCAGCCTGCACCTCCTGCACGCTCTGTGCCATGCGAGCTCACGTGACCCGAGCCCTCCTTCACCCAGGAGAGGTGATTTGGCCCCGCAAGGACCTGCTGGCGGGCTTCCACAGACACCAGCAGAAAGATGCCCACGAGTTTCTGATGTTCACTCTGAATGCCATGCAGCAAGGCTGCTTGAGTGCATCCCAGCCGTCGGGCCATCCCTCCGAGGACACCACCCTCATCCCTTAGATCTTCGGCGGGACTTGGAGGTCTCAGATCCAGTGTCTCCACTGCCTCGGTGTCTCGGACACGTTCGACCCTTATCTGCACGTCAGCCTGGATATCACGGTGGCTCAGAGTGTGGAGCAAGCTCTGAGAGAGCTGGTGAAGCCCGAGAAGCTGGACGCTGAAAATGCCTATGAGTGTGGCGCTTGTCTCCGGAAGGTGCCTGCCACCAAGAAGTTGACTTTGCACAGCACGTCCCAGGTCCTGGTGCTGGTGCTGAAGCGGTTCACACAGGTGAGCGGGGCCAAAAGGGCTCAGGAAGTGCGCTATCCCCAGTGCCTCGACCTGCAGCCCTACACGTCTGAGCGGAAGTCAGGGCCACTGGGCTACGTGCTCTATGCCGTGCTGGTGCACTCCGGGTGGACTTGTGAGGACACTACTTTTCTTAGTGCGAGTGGGCAACGGCCAGTGGTATAAGATGGACGATGCCAAGGTGAGCTCCTGTGACGAGAGTGCTGCCCTGAGCCAGAGCGCCTACGTCCTCTTCTACTCCCGGGAGGGTGCGTGGCAAGCCGGTGCTGGGGGAGGGGCAGCGCCCCCCTGCCGGCCGACCCCACACACCCCGGGGAACCTGACCCCGCCGGCCCCGGGGAGCCCGCGGGAGACGCCAGCGGCAGAGCTCCTGGGTCGCAGGTGTCCCCGGGGGACACAGAGGTCGAAGGAATCAGCTTAGAGTGGTGGAGACGCCTCCAAGAACACAACCGGCCGAAGCCGGCCTTCGACCTCCGGAAGATCCAGTCGGCGCTGCCTGCCGGCGCAGTCGTGTTTCACCAGTCCAAACACGGAGGAGGGAGAGACGGCAAGCTGCCTGGACAGGAGCACGACGGGCTCGACCGTCCCAGCACGGACAGCCAGCCCCCGGGCCCGATGAGCGCTGGCAACAGCCCTTGTGACAGCGGGAGGGCCCGGGCGACCAAGAGGAAGAACAAGAAGCCGCGGCCATCTCTGGGGCTGTGGCGGTAGGTAGGCTCGGAGGCACATGCGTGCAGAAGCCCGCGCACACTCTGCGTGCGGCACGCCCTGTGTGACCCACCAAGAGTTCCGGCGAGGAGCGAGTTCCTCTCGGCGGTGTGGCTGGTGCAGCCTCCTAGAAAAAGGCGGGGCCTGCAGTGTGCCCGGGGCCACGCTGTTCACCTGGATCGTGCTGAGCTGCCGAGCTCTCGAGGGCTGCCTCTGCTGGCAAGTTCCTGGAGAGGATGGGGTGCGTGACGGGGTCTGAGCACGGTCCTAGGTCCTCGCGATTCTGCGCGGGTGGGAGAATCCTCTCTGGATGGGACTTTGGGTGTGGGTTTGCCTTTCTTTCCCCGTCTGCTTTCTCTGGCCGCACCGCTGGCCTCTGGTGAGTGACGCGGCAGGGAGACGCCTCCCAGTCTGCCCACAGCCAGCCGAGCAAGGAGACGATCTCCTGAGCCCTTCGGGGGCCGGGAGGAGCGGGTGCGGGTCCGTGAATCGTGTCCTTCTGGCCGGTCAGGCTCTGGGAAACGCCCCAGACGTCGAGCAGGGTCCGGGGAGGAGTTGGGCGACCAGGCTCTATGGGTGGAATGTGCTTGGGAGGCGTAGTGCTACTTGGGAAAGGGACTTCTGGCAGGAATGACGCGGAAATCTGTTCGTCACCGTTGGGACGCTCGTGCGCTGAGCTGCCTGGGGCTCCATTTCCGGTGCAAGGAGTCTGCTGCAGAACCTCCAAGTGCCAAACGGGAGAAGCGACTCACCATGCCCCGAGCACCACCGCCAGCACCACCGGCACAAACACGACGGCCAAGGGGAGAAAGGCAACCCGTCGAGTCCCAAAGAAACTTCTCCACCAGCATGGCACAGGTGCCTAAGTGGAGATGGCTCATGCAACCGTTCCTTTCTGAAAGCAAAGGTCCTCCCCGCACTGAGGAAAGACCCAAGCCTGTCCTAGATGGTGAGAGCAAGACAACTGGACATCCGACTCTGCCCATCCTATCTGTCAGTCAGTTGTCTCGCCCTGCTTGGCCCGGGACAATCGCCGCTGGACGCAATGAGACATGTCCGGCCTCTGAAGTGTCTGGGGTAGTGGGGAAACTGTCCTCTCCTAGCTGCTTTCCCGCCTGCCTCGTGATCCCGCAACCTGGTGGAGGGGCGTCCGAGGACCCTTATCGATCCCCTCTTGCGGTTTATTTCTTGCTCTTGGTTGCTGTCTCTGTGAGGCGAGCAGAAGTAACGCAACTTAGATTAGGAGTAGGCCTTCCTACTATCAGGGAGCTTTCGCTTAACAATGACCACTGTTTGCCAATGAGGACCAATTAGCTTTCACCGATGTTTGCCAATTAGGAAATTAGGAACGGGGCGGAAACCGCCAGGAAAGTCCCCCGCGCGCGAAAGTATTGACCAATAAAATTGCTTTGCAAATGTGTAACCAATCTGCTTCTCACCCTATAAATTTGTGTAACAGCTTGGGCTCGGGGCTCTCTGACCCGCACCACTGCGTTGGTTGCGGGCGGAGAGTCCTGACTCGAGTCAGTAATAAACTTCCCTTCCTGAGAGTTGCATTGTCTTGGAAGCCTTCTCTCTTTCTGCTCGGGGATTCGGACATTGGGCATAACACTTCAAACCCAAGACCCTCCATCAAACAATGGACCGGGAATTTGCGACTTAGCATCTCAGACCTAGAGGGCCAACTGTGGCTCCTGACTCCTCTAGTCGGCCTGGCAAGAAGCAGAGAACGTTTCGCTTGCTTCTCTCCCCCACACTGTTACCTACACCGCACCGTGCCCTCCACACATAGAAGGGAGAAAGAATGATGAGCAGTATCTTCCGCCAAGAACATGAACAAGTGTACCCTGGCCGAGGAATTGGAGCCACCCACAGCCCGCCCTCATCATCACCACCCATCTTGCTCCGCCCCATTGCCTCAAATGGACTTACCTCTTGCCCCATCCTCGCCGGAAGAAGGACAAGGACAAGGAGAAGGAAAGAATGGTGATTGGAGCGGCGTGGCAGAGGGAATGGGAAAGTCGCCTTATGCTGGGTGACATCCTTGCGAAAGAGAGACAAATACTGGCTGATCTGGCTTCTCTGTGCCATGGGAAGGAGGCAAAAGGACAGCAAGGTTGTGAGCACGTGCGTCATAAGGCACAAACAGGTAGGGTCCTGGTATGGGACGGGGCAGTGGGAGGTGGCAGGGGTGCAAGAGGCTAAGGAAGAAAGCGGGGTCACGGCCGTCTTTTCTTAGTAAGGATCAACGGAATCAACACGTCAGCTATGGGAAACCCGTGGACTGTGGAACCCCCTTAGTGCTGGAAGGCAAGCATAATCTCCAAGACGGGGGAGCAAACAAACATACATGTCACACACCAGGAAGGAAACCAACAGTCATCCACCTCCAGGAGGGAAATCTGCTTATACCTTAAGTTATAATGCGTTTTGAGCCCCTGAATTAGAAAGATGACTCTAGAAGTCAACTAGTGTCATTAAAGTAGAAAAAGAGAAGGAAAACAAACAAACAAACAATAATAATAATAACATTAACAGAATATACAAGAGAAACAAATTGTAAAATGAATGAAAAAGCAAAAAGACAAAAAAAAGAAGAAAAAAGGAAGAAAAAGACAACTAAGATTGAAAAGGAGCTGAAGAAATGAATCCAAAGTTGCAGCGAGCCTATGGTTTTCTGAATGGGCTCGCTTTGGACCATGACCAACGGCCCTGAAGGGCGAAAAGCGTATGTGCCACACTCGCGGCATCTTTTGGTGCTAGGACCCTGAACGCTAGAAGAGTGTCTCGTGAGAAAGCATAGAAATTGGAGTGGACCTCAGTGGAGGGCAAAGGTGAGGCAAGGGTTTATTGTTGTCCGGGGACGGGTTGTCCTCAGTCAGGGGTCTGTGGTGGGGAGACCCCTCAAGGGGAGAGGGTAGGTGGGCAGACATATGTTTCCACAAGTGTGTTAGGATCTGAGGGGTGAGCCCACGAAATTCCTCCCCAGCCCGCATGTGTGTGCTGAACTTGGAAGCCCTGCAGTGACTCTCTAGCAGGCAAGGCTGGAAGGCCAAAGGCCCCCCGAATCATTTGCATCCTGAGCCCTTTAGTCCAGGGTCAAATGGGAAGTAAGTTCATGGCTTCATCATGGGGAATTCCCCAAGAAAATTGTCTGTGGTGGGATGTCGGGAGTGGGAGTGAGCTCACCCTCGGCCGCCTCAGCCAATGAGGAGCTTGCACGTGCAGGTTGGGCTGTGGGAAAGCCATCAAAGGCCTGAGGGGACTGGGCCTAGGACCTTTTTCAGAGATGGACGGTCTGAGGGAAGGAGGCGTCGTCGTGCAGCTGCAGGTAGGAGATGGAAAGACTCGCGGGCCTTGTTTGCAGAGACCCGGGGGCTGCTTCTGCACACGGGGGTGGTGCGTGTCTGTCTCCCTTCAACGTCTTACCCGGAGGGCAAGGTTGTCAGCCCAGCGCCGCTGGTTCGGATGCCCTTCGGGGACCCTCTGTCCCTGAGGGGCCGTTCCCGGCACTTGGGTGGCCCCAGCGGGGTGACTTGGCTGCTGGGTCAGCAGGGCTGGCTCCTGGCCACCTAGTCGCCCTGAATTGGAGGGGGCCCCTATTTTCTCTAGTGGTGAAAAAAGCCATCTAATTGTTTCTCCTGATATTACATTTTACCATGTTCATGAACGAAACAAAGAATATGAAACAATAGTAACCTTCAAGCATATGTGTTAGGCGATTTTAAATTATTTTTTCAAAGGTATATTTTCTCTTAATGAAATATGATTTCTGCTTGTAAAATGCAAGAAGGTGTTTCTGGACTTCCTCACCTACTATTGGTCATAGAAAGCTGAACAAAATGCATGAAATGACCCTTGAGTCAGATTGCTTGGCCAGAGACAACCTGGAAACTAACCCCATCACCATAAAACCCGAGACTGCAAGTCACGTTGCAGAGACGTCCCCTTGGGTTTCCTTACTCTGCTGCTGTCCTCCTGAGTACCTCTTCCCAAGCAAGTCTCTGGCCTTATCAGCATGTGTGAGCCCCGTGTAGGGCCCTGGAAAGGTTTCCCCTTCCTGCAACGTGAAGAGGAACTGCTGGGGTCCAGCCTCAGCAGGATCCAGGGGTAGCCTCAGGATGAACGGCATCATCGAGAAAAGGTGAGAGAGAGAGAGAGAGAGACCAGACTGGAGGGGTGTAGTAGAGTCTGGCAAATCTTTATTTTTTACAGTAGCTTTTATATTCTAAGTTATTGCATTTTTAGGGGAAGAAAGTTTAACATTACATCATCTTGTCCCTCAGGAAACCAGGGAGTTTCCAGTAACTTCTTTGTGAGTTTCTTATACTTTATCTTCTGGCCTCAGGGCCTATTGACATTTTATGACCTCGATGAATGCAAAGCTGTTTTCCTGTAATCTATACTTTAATGAACACAAAGGTTAGTCCTTTTGCAGAAGTTATTAGGTGAATTTATCTAAAAGGTTTACAACACAAAGACTCTGCAGCTCCGGTGAGGCAGCCCCTGTTTAGCATTCCTGGTTAAAATGAACAATTCTAACCACTTTTGAAATAATATTTTTGTCTTCTCTAATAGGGCTTCCTCACCCCTCAAAGGGCTCTGTGCCTATTAGGGCCTTTAGTGAGATTAGGTTCTTTATGCTGTTCATGATTAAGGTGTTGTGAGCAGTCATGTACATTAATACGCATTTGCCAAGCAGGCTAGAATGCCAGCAAAGGGGTCTAAGTTGAAACACTCCTTTCATCCTGGATAATCTTATAGGATACCACCGTCTGGGGGACATGTTGATTAAAGTTCTTAAGTTGCTTCTGTTTGGAGAGAAATCAGGGAAGGCCTTCTACCTGTGTCACAGAAATTAGGGAGTAGTCTAATACAGCAAGCATCAGAAAGACAGAGATCATCTTTAAGGTGAGCGCCAGGGCAAGTTTTGAAATTCCTGAAGTCCTGATCTGCCTTGCTTGTCAGGCCTTCTCCTCATGACTTTGTCATGGGTGGGATCTCGTGTGCTGGCTCCTGGCAGTGTCTAGACTTCCTCGTCTACCATTGAGAATGAGAAAGCTGAACAAAATACATGAAACAACTTTTCTCAGACCCTGAACAGCAGGCAGATAGGGTTCCAGGGCTAGGTTCCTCGACTGAAAGTGAACACACATATCGACCTGATGACTCCACAGCCTCCTGCCTTCAGGCAGTTTTCACGTTGCAGCTGCACGTAGGAGAACCCATAAACATTCTGGCAAAAATCTGACTTGACAACTGTGAGGCTGCCAGGGCTAACGCCATGACAGGCAGCCTAGATTAGGAGTAGGCCTGGTTTTGTGGGGTAACATGATTATCAAACCACCTGGAGCCAGCCAATCAACATGCACCTAGTAAGAAAAAGGGAACCTCTCAGGGGAAAGCTGAAAAGCCCGGGAACGCCCAAGTTTGAAAAAAAGCCAAGGTTTTTTTGGTTTGGGCCAATAAGATTGCTTTGCAAACATGTAACCAATCTGCTTAAGTCAACTACCAACTGCTCATGCACACCCTATAAATTTGGGTAACAGCTTGGGCTCGACACTCTCTGACCCTGCACCACTGCGTTGGTTGTGGCAGAAGCCCTGGCTCGAGTCAGTAATAAACTTCCCTTTTTGCGAATTGCATTGTCTTGGATGCCTTCTCTCTTGACCCGCTTGGGGATTCGGACATCGGGCAAAACAAGAACACTGGTGAGTCGGGATGCCAGGGAGGCTATAATCTGTGTGGCAGCACATCAGAAAAGAGAAAGCAACTCAGACAGCTCCACACCTGCCTAATGATCTTTCAGCCTTTATTGAATATCAATCTAAGGACACACAGGTGATTCCATAGTGAATAAAAACACAAAAACAAAACACTGGTCTCACAAGCAAGAAATAAACCAATTCCTTCTACATTAAATTTTTATTTCAAAATGTGGCAATTAAATGAAGGCTAATGAGCATTACACACATACTAAATGGGTACATTTCTAGAAAGCAATCTTTAAAAGATGTCAATAACCCCATCTTGTCATTCTGATTTTAGAATTCTAAGAAAGTGGAAAAAACTAATGTGGAAATATGTCTTTGCATACAAAAGGCATTCACATAGCTTTAGTGTTCTTTCTTTAAAAAAAGTTTTTTAATTTGTGGGAAATTGTTTTACCATTTTGTGTTGGTTTCTGCCCTACAACAGAGCAAATTAGCCATATTTATTTATGTGATATTTGTATATATCACTTGCTTCTTGAGCCTCTTTCCCCTCCTTGAATAGCTTTAGTTTTAGGATGGAAAAGTTATAAGGAGCCCTGTATTTATTGTCTAAATAGTAAGGAAATCCGTTAACAATGTCACACATTCCTGACTCAATATTATGCTTCTATTATCATGTCTAGGAAGATTTTAAAATACAGATCAGTAAGTGCATTTAGTAGCTACTCTGCATTGCAAGGGGTCAGCCAGCACCACTTGCATTAGGCTGAGGCTAGGGGTACACACAGGAGCGGTAGCAAAATAGGAAGGCATGTCCTTCTCAGGGCTCGTGATGTAGGGAAGCTGGAGGCAGGCTGAGGGGAAGAGGGGCACGCATGGGATTGCTGAGAGGAGCGTATTTCCCCGCGCCCCCCCCCCCCGTTTGTTTCTAATTGGGAAGGATACAGGAGGAAACAGCCCCCCACCAACACCTGGCCTTGGGGGCCTATTGCTGCAGAGTTTGGGGGTCTGGAGTTCCACAATGGTTGCTGCCGTGCTTGGGGCAGGGCCTTGTGGGTTGTAGAGAGAGTTTTCTTTGCATTTAAACAAATATTTAAACATACCAAAGCTCCTCTTTCGTCATTTCAACAAATCAGCTCGCTATTCTGTGGGTAAACTTTATCATTAATTACAGACAATGGTAATAATTAGAGTAACGCTGAGTAATAATTATAATTTCAATACTTTTCAGCAACTATAGTTTATAATATAGGAAATGTCAAAACCACAAGCTATCTGGTCGACCTTTCAGCGCTGATCGCCTCGTTACAACCAAAAAGCTTAAATGCCACCAAGACAAAGCTGATGCAGGAATGCAAAAGCACAGTACCCCCGCTCCTCACTCATTTCCTCGAAGTCCCCTGCAGGTTGCATTATCTGTCTCCCGCGTCCTCCCGTCAACGCGAGTTCAGAAGCTCTTCAGGCACTAAGACCGCGCCAGGGTCGCGTCTCTTTGGTGCCTCAGCGGACCTCACAGGTCGCTTTCCGGGCCTCAGATATTTGGCGCCTCTGACCCCCGCGACCGGGCAGGACTGGGGCCGTGCCTTGGGCGATCGCTCTATTCACCCTCGACATTTCGTGTTGTCACCTGCAGTGAGGAAACCGTGTGTGTGATTCACACAACTGCCGCAGCCGCAGAGAGAACGGAAGGGACCACAGGCTCCCCGGGAAGGCGCAGCCAGGCCTTGCACGATCACAGAGCTCGGTAGCACGATAGCGGCCGTCGTGGAGCAGCTTCAACGCCGCCCGGCCCTGGGACGAACCTGGGACCCCAGGCGGAAAGGATGCGCAGCCTGGAGAAGCCAGCCCGGGGACCGCGGTGGCGGCCGAGCACACAGCACAGCGCCGCTTTGTTCCGCGCATCCGGCTTTGCCAAACTCCGGGGTAGGACGCCCGGAATCCAGGAACGGGTGACGGAACCCAGCCCCGCCCGCAGATGGACCCACGGCTACTCCTAGCCGAGACGGGAAAACTGGAAAATGTGACACAGAACTCCACACCGGGCACGATCACTCGCTCCCGGTCACAAGCGGTAGCCCAGGCGGCCCCCGCGCGCGGAGGAAACACACGGACCGCCTTCCACGGTGGCCCGTCCTCGCCTCGCAAATCTGCGCGCTCAAATCCAGCGGGAGTAGGACGCGTCAAGGGCGCGGAGACGAAGCCCCGGCGCACACGCCACCGAGCCCTCCGAGCACGGACCCGGCCGGGCTTGCCCAGTCCCGGAGCCTGGAGCGGGGTGATCGATGAGGGGAAATGAACGCGCCTAACAGCGACACAGGTGGACGAACGACGAGCCGCAGGAGCTCCGTCGTCAAGACACTCTACCAGTCCTCTCCGGAGCCCCAACGGAAGAAAAGGCGCGGGGAAATACTGGTCGACCAGAGCAACCGCCACCCCAACTCTCAGGACCGTAACGTCAGCCAGCTCACACAAACCTGCAGAAGCAATCTTCAGCAGAAGGAGATCTACTCAGGCCTCTGCGTCACCGGGGTTACTTCCGCCAGTGCTGCCGCAGTCTGGAGCTCTGCTCCCCATCTGCCGGCTGAATCGCAGCCCTTGTGAAGGTCGCCGAAGGGAAGGGACGATCTGAAAGCCGCCACCAGGGGCGCCCGACAACCGGTTCGAGCGTACCCGGGACGAGTCTCCATCGCCGGCAGGCCGCAGCGGCACCGGCCGCCCGAACACCGGAGCTCACCCGGGGCCTCTGCCTCGGAGGGTGCGCCCGGCCCGAACAGCGCGATGCGCCGACGCGCAGCGGTCCCGGCAACAGAGGAGGGCGGGCGGAGATCAGGAGGCTGCGGTGGAGGAGAGGCCCTCCGCGCGAGGTTGCAGGGCCGCAGGCCAACCTGAACAAGGGAAACTCTGCAGGGGATTGGGCTGTGCGAACTGTAAGCTGAAGCAGTGAAAGCAAAACAGAAAGAAAGCAAGCGCGGAAGACATTTGACTAATTTCAGAGTTCAGATGTTACTGAAGTATAAAAGAAAACAAGGCTCAGAAGCCATAAGGTAAACCATTGAAAACCCGACCACATAATTGATCCTTACAATTAGCTTAATCGTAATTAAGCTAATTGCATAATTGGTCTTTACCAAGCAAAACCAGATGACAAGAAAGGTGCGTGCGGGAACATTTGTGCTACTACATGTATAATAAGAATGTTGATATCAGCATTACTTTATAACAGATTATTTAGTAAACATACAAAGGAATCAGTTAAATTTTCCTTGCACTTACATAGCACAAGACAATCAATTTGCTTTTTGGTTTATGGCTCTTTTTTTTTTTTTTTTTTAATAATGAGCTAGATCTATAGGTATTGACTTGGAAAGATGCCGATGGCAAACTGTTAAGTGAAAATAGAAAGTTTTAGCGCTTCCAGTGGTGCAGATACATGCACTTGTGTTTTTAAAAAATGAAGTGGAAAAGTAAAGAGAACAGCTAAAGCAATTTTAAAAAGCAAGAATCAAGGCTTCCGTATAGACTAGAGTCTAGACAGAAAGATAAGTGTGCTAGAAACAAAGATGGGCCCCACTATGGGCTTTTCTGCTCCCTCCTACTACTGTCTTGGGACAGGCAGTTGGTATCTCAGCCCCTCCACCTCTCTGCTCCACTAACATCCAGAGCCACTGCCGGCAATCAGAACTCTGACTTTGCAGGCCTGGGATCCCTATGTCCACAGTCTCTTCCTTCATATCAGGAGCCTGTAGCAATTCACTTGGTTTGCCCACCATCCAGGCTCAGAGATGCTGGCTCTAACATACACCGTGTAGTCCTTCTCTCCATAAGCTTTGAGCTGATATCCGAAGGGAAAACTATTCCCCTCACGAAACAGGTATGAGCCATGGTGACAAACGGGAAGTCTGCACCGGGACTCATTATACTAACTGCGTGCACTCAACTCCCAGAGACACGAGAGCAACAGAGTCCATGGTGCTGCTTGCATGACACGGCCGTTGCTTACTTGAAGTATCCAGGCTCACTTACACGGCAGGAAGAATACGAAGTACACACACACACACACACATAGAGGCACTCACATACCCAGGAGCTAATCTGTACTCCTACTAGGGCGGGCAATGGTGAGAGCAGGAAAGACATCACTCTTGCTACTTCTCGGGTCCTCTGCACTGACAGAGCCTGTTTTACCGATTTCACTGTGGAGAGTGCGGGCTTGGAGCTCCCTAGTCTGTGGTTTGCTGTCCAGCACCCTGTGCTTTATTCATTCCACTCTACCCTTTCTCCTCAATACACAGTCACCATTAAGAAATAAGAATCTGCACACCTCACATTCAATTTTCAAATCTGAACAAAGTTAAAGAACACAGAAACTGAGTTATTGTGGAAAAGTTAGTGAGGAAATTTTATTTATTCTTGCAGCTACCGATATGTTCCGATATAGCATAAAAGCTTACTATTTTTAAAAATCAGGAAAACTAAGTGATTCCTCATGACTCTTTTTTGCCTATCACCCACCTCTGCCCCAGCTTCTGTCACACTGGGCTCACCCGATGACATGCCTGTTCTCCTGGTTTGGAGACTTCTTTCACACTCATCACTGTCATCTATGCTCACTACACACCTGAGGCCATGGTAGCCCTTCACATGGTGAATCAGGGGATTTTTCTCCAGTGAACCTGAGGGATGCATTTTTTTTTTTTCTTTTAATAGAAACTTCTCCCATCTGTCCTCTAAAGTCACAGCCTTTACGGATGCTGTAACAAGTGGGTGTGAATGATAGAAAGAGGCTGTTTCCATATCAGTCCCTGAGTTGCCATATGCCTAACAGAGTGGTGGATGTTACTGGCATTAATATTTCCTGGGTGGTGTTAGAAGATCCAGGCTGAAAGCAGAAGCTGGACAATTTGGCAAGACACAGATCAAACCAGGAATGAGAGCAAGTCTCTCATTGTTTCAATGTCAAGACTCAGCCACCACTGTCCTCCTTTGCATCCTCATGTAGGACGGTTGAGATACTGACCAGATAAGGTGAGGAGACAGAAACAGTCATGAGAGCCAAGCCTCCAGAGCCCTGCTAGATACCCCAGGCATGAGTCTCCAACCACTCACCTGGGGAGGGGGGGGGCTCCTACCAAACCACAGGCATGCAGAGATATGGTGAACCCCCCTCTCTCTGGGGCCAAAGCACTATGGGCTACTCCCCACATAAACAGAGTAGTAATGTTTCCATTTTACACAGAAAAAAATGAATGTCATGTGCTGTTATACTCTGATTAGACCTATTTGTTCAGTTATTTAATTAATATTCAATTCCTGATATTTACACAAAATCCCAGGAAACCCTCACAGTGATCACTTGGGGAATCTTGACTTCACAGAACAAACACCACTCTGAAACATTTCCATAGCTAATTCTTGACCAAATGCATCAGGCTTTGTTCTCCAATACCCACCAAAGTGGTTTAGAGTTCCCCATCCTTCCTGCTGTGCCTTCCCCTGACTCTCTGGATGCAACTGCCTTCAGTCACCTTGACTCCTCCGCATGTGGGAATCAGGCAACTTTGGAACCCTAACCTTAGTTCCATCATCCTTGGCCTCAGACATGTTGCCAAGCCTCTCTGAACCTTTCCAATGGTGGGTGAAACAGTCTAAGGGGTCATGTCCTGGTGGAAGTTCAGGCACTCTGGTCACACAGATATGCTCTCAAAGCCCCTTGCACAGGAAATAAGCAGGAGCATGTACACCATAAGGCCCCTGGTGGGTGACACAGTCCCACAGGGCCGGCACCCTCATCAAATGCAGAGGAAGTTTAATTTGGGGTGAAATTTAGTTGACAGCTTCAGAGGCATTGGTGAACTACTACATGGATTTCTGCCCTACTAAATATTATTGACAGAAACATTCTTCATTTCATAATTTTTGTATAGGAAAGTATTTGTCTCTAAGGAAGAAAAAATAAGCTAATTACTTTCTTCATTGAACAAATCTGTGTGCTCACTCAAAACATATTCTGACATTTAGTTGACATTCTCCATCTTCTTAAAAGATAAGAAATATAATCATTTGTTTCATTTCGCCCTGCTCATCTCCAGGTTTCCCATTGTCCCAGAAGGGTGTGCTTCCTCTGAGTGCAAGTCCCACCTACTCTCTTGTCTTCGTAAGAGAGCTCAGGCCTCAACCACAAGTTCAGCCCTTGAAATAAATACCTGAGATGACCTAGTGGCCCTAGGAGAATGAGAAACTCTCCCCAGTGTGGTGACAAACCTTGGGTTCCCTCCCCAACTAATCTCCTGCCAAGCCTCCCTCCCCTCAGGGTTATCATCCTAAATGACGTCTGTGGGCAGCAGCTGATGTGAAAGAGAAGAGTGTGGCCAGAGGCCCAGCACCGCCTCATCCTCTCCCTCAGCAGCTCTGTTTCTGGGCCTGGCTTCTTTTTTTGTTGTCTTAACATGAGTACTCTTTCCAGCCATCCTAGGACTTCCTTTAGAGTAGTTCTTTAAAGGTTCCTCAACCACCTTTGGCCTCATCTGCCATTGGTATACTTCCCTTCTGGAACTAAATTCAGTTTTTTAGAAAGATTGAGTCCAGGGACTTCCCTGGTGGTGCAGTGGGTAAGAATCCACCCGCCAATGCAGGGGACACAGGTTTGATCTCTGGTCTGGGGCGATCCCACACGCCACAGAGCAACGAAGCCTGTGCACCCCGACTGCTGAAGTGTGCACGCCCTGGAGCAGGCACTCCACAACAGGAGAAGCCACCATGAGAGAAGCCAGGCAGCGCAGTGAAGAGGCGCCTCTGCAGGCATGAAGGCCACACTGCCGAAAGCAGGTGTGCAGCAGTGATGGCCCAGAGCAGCCAAAAGAAACTAGTTAACTTTTAAAAGACTGAGTCCAGGGAAAAGAAATGGAATGACATTTCTCTTTATTTTCATTCTTCTTCTGACATTTTGTACCTGATTCTGTTAGATATTTAGAATGCTGACAAAACTCCAGGTCACAGAAAAGGAGGAATTCCTAGTTAGTGTTCAGCGTCTCAGGGAACAGGTACACATCACTTCTGCGGAACAGTCCAAGGAGATGTGAGGGTAGCAATGAACCAAAACCATCAGCAAACCCCAAGAGGAGTGCAGCCCACGGACCCCGGAGCAGGTGTCTGCGGGCTCAGCCAGGGACAGCAGAGGGCCCGCAGGCTGGCTGGGCTTCCTGAGCCCCAGACTGTGGGGAAGGCTGTGGTCTTTCAGTGATGGTTCAGGTTCCCCACCAGGAAAACAAGACCTGACCTCAGCATCTCTGACTCAATACATACCTTCAGGACCCACCCCAAGTCCGCTCTCTCCTCCTCTCTCTCAGGCAGAACAAATCGACTGCGTGCAGTGCGGGCTAGGTCGCTGATCATCCTGCGGTGCTAAGGCCAGGGAAGGCCACATAACTCAACACTTATGATTCTTGGGATCATAGGAACTTATCTACTTCCTCATTCAGGGTGAGGAACAACAGTGGCTGTGACAGGCATGACGTCCCAGTTAGGCAGAGGGACAGGCTGAGTCAAGGAGAAACGACACGAGGCTGTCTGTGCGGGAAGCTGACCAGGGCGGCGTGGCCAGCCCCTCTGTTCAGGGGCAGGCGGACGCCCTTGTTGCCAGAAGCAAACGCGAATCAGCCGGGGTCCCAGGGCTGTGACTCACAGCAGGTAATGACTCCAGGTTCTTCGTCCTTGTACCAGGCGGGCACTTGTGAATCTGGGATGGGCACGGAGAGCCAAGCCAGGTGCACGGTCAGCCCATGGAGCCTGCAGACCTTGACACCCACTGGGGCGAACACAGAGAGAAGGGCTGACCGGTCACCAACTCTCAGTGAGGGGAGAAGGTGGGAAGCTTTGGCCTGAGTCTCACTCCTAGGACCTACCTACAAGGTTAAAGACTGATCTGACCGTTACTAGATTCTTCTTAACAGAAGCCCAGGGTTCCTACTATACCCAGTTTCTAATGGGCCAAGGTGAAGATGGCAGAAGATGTTAGCATCATTCCTTCTTGGATTCATTTGTAAATTTATCCAATATTTATTGGACATTTTTTATCATTAGTGATAAAAAACAAAATCTCTCTTAGAGAAACTCATTCTCTGCTGGTAATACAGAAATTAACCCTTACCACAGGGCAGTGGAGTGTCCACTTGCTCCCCCCAGGAGACTGGAAGTCCTGACAGTCTCATAGGGGAGGGGATGTTCAGGTGAGTCTTTAAAAGTGAGACTTTTTTTAGCTGGAGGTGGAGGCAGCTAGTGTGAAGAGCAAGTACATTTGTAAAAATGAACCTCATTTCCCCCCTTCTCCTCTCAGGTGCTCAGATAGCATGGCACCCTGGGCTATTCTTTGAAATCTCCACGCACCCTCCAGGCAAAGAGCATTTCCCTTTTCTCTGTGATTCCCCTGAAACACACTTCTCTTGCAGGGATAGAAAGCTCATTCCTTCACTGGCTCAGGTTACACTTAAATGCTCCCTCCTTGGGAAGAGTTTCCACACCACACATGGAAAGCGTCAGCTCCATCTTTCTCTGTCCACTTGTCCTGCTCTCTCATTTTCTCTCTTATTATTTGTATCTCTGACAGCCTCTAGGAATGGGTCTCTGGTGAAGGGAGATGTGGGGAGAGGGTAGGGTGCTATCTTCTCTCCACAGGCTTTGCTGGAAAAGAAGCTTTTTTTTTTTTTTTTTTTTTCAGAGGCAAGGCATGAATATAAGCTGAAGGTAAATTGAAACTTAATTTGAATGTATTAATAAATTAAACATTAAGTGTGGAAGACAAAAAAGCATGAAATCTTCTGAAGCATACATAGCAGAATGCTATCATGATGTCTGGAGGATTAAGGACTTCTTTAAAAAGCCAAACAAATGTGTGAGCAAAAGATGGATAAATATGACCATGTTACAAGTGACAACTGCTGCTCATCAAAAGACATCATAAAATGAGTAAAACAAAAGCCAGGGAGTGGGAAGTGACATGTGCAACAAGTGTAAAGATCTTTCACCAATAAAAATGTTTAAAAAGTAGATGTCAAAAACACATTAACAGGCATTGCATGGAAGGCGAAACATGGAAGGCCAATGAACATTTAAACTGCGATCAATTTCATTTGTGATAAAGCAAATACTAATTAAAATTGCAACAAAACACCATCTCATACCTCACAGTTGAGCAAACATTTATGAGTGACTATGAAAAGGCTGACTCAGATGTGGAACAGAAGAAACTGTCATTCCTTGTTAATCGGGATGTCAACTGCTGTAACATAGCTCAGCTGGACAAGTTCACACCTTTAGTTTCATTAATTGCCATCCAGCTCATAAAGTAGATGCATGTGAATGATATTCCTAACAGCAAAGAGCTGTAAACAGTTCCAACATCCAGCAACAATAGAATGGATAGATTTTGGCCCATTTAAAGTATGGACTACTATATAGCAGTAAAAGTAATTCAATAGCATGCATACGAACAAATGAACCTCAGAAACCATTACCACACACAAAATAAATATTATTTCACAAAAGGATAATTACTGTGATTCTACTTACATAAAGGGACAAAAGAGAAAAATCCTTTGTACTGTTTAGGAACTCAAATGCATGTGTAACTCTCAAATAAAAGACAGGGAATGACATAGAATTGAGAAATATGGAAAAATTAGAATCTTTTTAAATGAGAGTGGGTGTTGAGAACATGAGAATTTGCTTTACTATTATTCTGCAAATTATGAACTTATATTACCTACAAGCTTTTCTTTGTATACTTTATTTCTCAGTAAGATTTGTGCCACACATCAAAATAAATTCCAAGTGGCATTTAATATAAAAGTTGATACCATAAACCTTAAGAATAAAGCATAAATATGTATGCAATCTTGAGATGGGGAAGACCTGGATAATAAAATATAAATATATATGCAAGCTTGGGATGGGGAAGACCTTGATAAACTCTGATGGGCTGGGTTTGTCCACCCGGGTAAATGATTTGATGTTCTAACCTGCAGAGACTCAGAATGTGACTGTATCTACAGATAGTTTTTAAAGAGGTAAATAAATTGAGGCCTTTAAGTTGTGCCCTAATCCAATATGATTCTTGTCCCTGTAAGAAAAGGAAATTGAACACAAAAAGAAACCCCAGGGATGGGTGCACACAGAGGAAGGGGCAAGTGAGGACCCAGAGAAAGTGATGATCTGCAAGTCAAGGAGCAAGTCCTCGAGAGACTCAAGCCCAATCACACTATGATCTTGGATGCCCAGCTTCTGGAGCTGTAAGAAAACAAATGTCTGTTGTTCAAGCTTCTGGGGATATACTATTTTGTTATGGCAGCCCCAGAAAACTAATATATAAGCATTACATTGAATGCCAAACTAAATAGAAGAGTCTTTATGGGTTTTACTACAACACTGCTAAACACTTACACATCAAAAAATAAAAGGAAAATGACAAACTCATAAAACTAGAACACATTTGACAAAAGCCTGACATTACCAATAAATAACTCCTACAAGTGTGTAATAAAACAAGTAATCTAGTAAAAAGTTTGGCAAGATACATAAGCCGAAACATTCATATAAAAAAATACAAATGCTTGTTAGAAAATAGAATAAAAAAGTAACTTCCATCAACAAATTAAGGTTGAGATATTATTTTGTCTTCTATTAAGAGACAAAAGCCTCATAAAATAATAGCACACACATTTAACAAAGATTGTAGCTATCATCCTTAGCAGATCTAAGTATTCAGCATTCCTTCTTGTTTGGTCCTTTGACAGCACATACAGATCAAAAGCTGTAAAAATGATTTATATGTGGCATCGAAATTTTAAGTCTCACCTCAGGGAATTTATACCAAGTAATTAGGTAAAAATTTTGACTATTTTACTTTATAATCTTTACTCTCAACATAAGGATTTGGTTCAAGAAAGTATAGCAGCTTTCACACCATGGAAATGTTTAAACTGGAAAGAACATAAACCAAAATATGAAGCAACCTCATCTCTGATAGTAGATTTTCTGATCTGTATGCAGGTAAATTTAAATGGTGTCTTTCATTGTCACCAATATTTTTCAAAGTTTGGTATGATAAAATATAGATTGCTTTGATAATAATGTGGTGGTGGTTTAGTCACTAAGTCGTGTCTGACTCTTTGTGAACCCATGGACTGTAGCCCTCCAGGCTCCTCTGTCCATGGATTTCCCAGGCAAGAACATTGGAGTGGGTTGCCACTTTCTTCTCCAGAGGATCTTCCTGACTCAGGGGTGGAACCCATATCTCCTGCACTGCAGGCAGATTTATTACAGCTGAGCCTCCAGGGAAGCCCAAGAAGTCTATAAAGTCACTTCAAAAGCAACATGAAAGCAACTCCTGAGGGGTCTGAGTAGACTGGGAAGCAGACCTCCCGGGGGTCTGAGGCCAGGACAGGCCCATCTGCATCTGAACCGTGGGCACTCTCACTTGCTCTGCAACCTTGGCTGGGTTTCTGAAAGTACTGAAGTCTGAGTTTTGTCAGCTGCCTCAGAATCTTGTTGCCAGAACTCAAAGGGCTCAGAGTGGGCACAGAGAAAGGCTGCTTCTCACCAACTCCTCCGATGTTGTACAGTTAGAAAGAAGAGATTTTTTAAATTGAGAGTAATAAGGTCTTTTTGAATCAGGGGGGATGCAGAAGTAGAGACAGGCCAGAGAGATGGAAAGAATCCAAAGCAGGACCAGAATCCAAAGGATGCTAAGCATGATCACCCTGTGCTCAGTATCACGGGTCATTCCCTGGGATTTGAGGGATTGCTGGCTACCCTCACTATGTGAGGAAACCATCATTCTACTAGCCACCCTCACAGATGTGACAAATGGACTCATTGGAAAAGACCCCGATGCTGCTGGGAAATATCAAAGGCAGGAGAAGGGGATGACAGGCAAGAAGGTGGTTCAATGGCATCTCTGACTCAATGGATTGAGTGTGAGTAAGCTCCGGGAGTTGGTGATGGACAGGGAGGCCTGGTGTTCATGGGGTCACAGAGAGTTGGACATGACTGAGTGACTGAGCTGAACTGAGCTACCCTCATATAAGTGCCAATATATGTCTTATCTCACGTAATTTCCCACACAGGTCTATGATGCAATACGATTGTCATTTCTGTTCTAGAAGTAAAGAAACAGGTGATTAAAGACAGTAGGTATCCTGTTCAGAATCACACAAGTAGACAGAGTAGCGATAGGATGTGGAAGTTTGTGTAACTCAGAGCCAGCTTGTGTCCATCCGCCCAGCATCCCTGTTTCTAAATGCATTCACCCTGACTCACACAAGCACAGTTTACTTCAGGCTTGGGGGCTAAAAATGACTGGCTTCTTACCTCAGCATTTGACAGCATATTGCTGTCACTTTCAACTAGGTGTCAGAAGGAAGAGAAAGATGGAAAACTAAGTTTACATGGGACATGTTGCAATATCAGGTCATTTTCCCCTGGTTAATGTTGTTTTCTTCCAATGATGATCCCTCCTAGTTCTGGATGCTCATCTTTGTTGGCCGGTGCTTGGCTGGTGGTCACGATGCAGGTGCAAGGCCCTTGGAGCCACTTTGGGCATCACCGTCTCAGCTCAGCTGTCTCCAGAGCATCTCCAGATCTAAGTGAGATCATTAAAACACAGCCCTCCCACTATTTCCCTGAGGCGCCTCTGCCTACAGTCCCTTCCTGCCCACGAGGAGGGCCTCTCCTATCTACCCACATCTTCCCTTCCCTCTCTCTCAGGAGAGTGGCTTCTGAATTGCTTTTCAGAGGATACATATTATCGAATTACCTTTCCTCATTCTAACTCCCTGATACAAAGAAATTCTTCCTACCACTAGGGGGGCCATGTGTCTTTTAAAAAGATACATTTTTTAAAGAAAAAATGTTAAATTTTGAAGAAATTCTTCCTACTAGTAGGAGCCCATGTATCTTTTAAAAAGATACATTTCCCTACCTGCTCATTTCTTATTGCTGGTGTAAGAAACGAGCACAAGCTCATTTTCTCATCCTAGGAAGAGGTCCAATATGGATCTCGCTGTGTGCGCATCGAGGCGTCGGCGGGGCTGCGTTCCTTCTGGAGGATCGGGGTCTGTTCTTCCTAGGGGTCACCGCACTGCTCACTTGTGGGCCCAGCAACCACTTCGGTCCCGCTGTGGCTCGTGTCCGCACGTCTCCTTCACCAGCTGTGACCCTCCTGACTCCCGCTCTGACTTCTGAGGACCCTTGGGACCACACTGCACCCGCACCAGTAACCCAGAAGGGCCTCCTAGGTGTAGGTCCTTTCTGTAATCACGCCCACACACGTGCCTTTTGCCACGTGAGTTAACACAGTCACAGGTTCTGGGGATTAGGACCCGGACATCATTTCGGGGGAGGGGAGCTGTTGATCACACTACTCGTTCTGCACAACCTGAAAGAAAATTACTTTAAACAATTGCGAAGTAACTTCACAAGAGCTCAGAGTATAATCAACTACTAAATTATGATATACAGATAATAACACAATTGGGTCATAATGCGGGTCAGAATAAACAGGCCTAGAAGAATGCTTTCCTAAATTTTCACCAGCAAGAAACAATGATCAGACTGTATTTGGGTGACACCTGTCAGGGCCGTGTCCTGAAGCATGAGGTCGGGGAGGGTGGGTGGGGTCCGCACAGACAGGGCTGAGCCCCGAGGGTCCCAGTGACCGCAGGCCCAGAATCCACCGAACAGCGAGGCCTGCTGAGGGTTCAGGCAGGAGGAGCCCAGACACTAGGGCGGGAGCTGGGTGGGCAGGATGTGGCTGCGGGTGTGGGGGTCCCTGAGATGCTGAGGCTTCTCACCACCTATGTGTGCAAGTGCCCCACCGTCTTTAACTCCTAGTTACCGCGTGATGTCCTGATCTGTAACGTCCATTCAACACAAAAGCACAACGTTTTAACAGCAGCGTGGCAGGGAGTGCAGAGGGCGGTCCGCGGCGCTGAGATCAAGAAGCACGTGAGAAACGGAGCACCGCCGCTGAGCCCGGAGCCCATGGGGGACTCCTCCCGCCCCTTGCCTCGGTGATCCCCAGCCCCGGAGCTTCCCGCTCGGGTCCTCTGCGGGGGAGGCCCGGACGCCCGCACGTCTGAGCCCTGGGCCCCGCGACCGAGCTCGGGGACAGGTCGCGCACCGGTTCTCCCGGTCCTCCGCCCGCACGTTCCCGCGGCGGCGGCCGAGGCCCCTGGTCGGGCCCGGGGAGGCGAGCGGGCGGGGTACGCGCGGCCCCGTCGGTGGCCGCGTGCGTAGAGCGGGTGCAGTTTCTTCCCTCGGGGCGAGCCGGTTCGATCGGAAGTCCTTAGCCCGGCAGAGGAGCCGCTGTGCCGCCGGCGGGGCCCCCGAGTCCTCCTTCCCGGCCCGCGGGGTATTGGGATTGTCTCCGGGGCCCGGAGGCCGCCCAGCTCTCTCCTTGCCTCCTCCCGGCTTCTCGGGGCACACCCGGCTGCCAGGTTCGCGCGCCCGGCTCGGCGGCCAGGGACCCGGAGCTCCTGCGAAGACGGGACTCCAGATCCCGCCCGCCCCGGGCCCTCATTGCGAGTCGCCTGGCTCTCGGGCGTGGCTTCCCGGAGTGGCCGACCCTTCTGCAGCCCGAGGGCCGGGTTACACCGCGCGAGGCCGCTTCACCGTTTGCCCGGGGAGAGCAGGGGCGGCCCTGAATCTACGACTTGGGGTCAATTGCAGGCGCGACGTCTCTTTGATCCGTGTCTCAGATGTGAAAGGGCCCAGATGTCCCACCCTGGGCCGAAGAAATGTTCTTTATAAATGTTTTGTAGAAGGCGTTCTTTCTGCTGCCAAAATAAGACGGTGGGTTATTTGAAACACCATGGTCACCCACTGTAGGCGGTGAGCCTGAAGGGCAGGTGTCACTCCCGACCCCTTTGGGTGCGCCGGCACAGAACACTGCCGACACGGCTGGTCATCAGCCTCCAGCGAGTCAGACCCTCAAGGCTGGACTCCAGCTCCAGGGCTGGGGCTGGAAAGGCGGCTTCTGTCCCTCTGGGAGCCTCACTAGGTACTGGTGACTTGATGGCTGAGGGACTGTGCCCAGAGAGGAACTGCTGCTCAGAACTCGATGGGCGCCCAGCGCGTAGCATGAAAGGGGGGACTGGACGGGGCAGCTTCACCCCCTGCTGGAGGCTGGGGACGCACAGATGAGGTTGTTGCAGCAAAAACAGAAATGAAGTTTCCCCTCTCCTGAGAACAAGGAAAGTAAACAGCGAAGAGACTAGAGGAGAAACATGACCCGTCATCAAAGAGTTAATCTCTCCTAGTTTTAAGTGTTTACCAGCTTTAGTGTGTGTAACCAGAAGTCCCCTAATGCTACGCAATGTTCATCCTGTACCACATTTTTGCTCTCCCTGCACCCTCTTGTGGCAAGTCACCCCGTAGAGCTGTTTGCATCTCCGAAGGAAGGTGGCAGGCTGAGGGACCCAGGGGACCCAGGCGGTATACAGCCTCTCAGTTCCCCCAGGTGGGGACAGGGCACTGTTCCTGGGGTGCTAGCCCACTGTGTGCCCCTTGGCCAGCTGAGGAGTAAAGCCAGCTACTTCCTCCAAAATTCCATCTCTGTATTTTTTAATGTGGTGGGTAGAGAAAGGCGAGATTTTGGCAGTAACAAGGTGGCTATGCATGAGCAGGGGAGGGGCCGGGGGATGGAGCATCCCCGGGGGAGGACTTGGTCCCCTCACACCTCAGGCAGCTTTTGGTAGTATGGTTTTTTATTTTTGATAATAGGTTTCATAGTTTCAGCACATGGCTAGTACAATCACTCTGTCTTGGAATGGTGGGCTCTACGGGTGGGAGATTCCACTCTAACTGGATAGAATAGGCCATGCATCTCACATCCCATGGACCAAACTCTGCTCCCAGATTGTGCTGCTGGGACCTGAAAGCTGAAAATGGTTTTTATATCTTTAAATGGTTGAAAATAATTCTTAAAAATAATATTTGCAGCATGAAAATTATATTCACTTGGATTTCCTTGTCTATAAGTAATGCTTTATTGAGACAGGCTCTTTTATGTACCTTTTATCTGTGGTGCTTCTTGGATACAATGACTGAACTGAGTAGATGGAACAGATGTTATATGGCAAAGCTAAAATATTTACTCTCTGGATCTTTACAGAAGTTTGCCAACCTCCGCTCTAAAAATATGGTAGTTCTTTTTTTTTTTTTTTTTAACAAATAGGCTGAGAGCTATACTTTAGAAACAGTTACATTGTGAATTTTGTGCTTTGAGACAAACCTCCTCTAGGTCGATGTAAAACTGGTTACATCACTCTCAGTTACATCACTCTCAGTAATCTCAGTTAGAACAAACACCGAGCCTGTGCACTCAGTTGCTACTCAGTTGCTAAGTTGTGTTTCTTTGTGACTCTATGGACTGTATCCCTCCAGGCTCCTCTGTCCATGGAATTTTCCAGGCAAGAATACTGGAGTGGGTCATCACTTCCTCCTCCAGGAGATCGTCCCAACCCAGGGATCAAATCCAGGTCTCCCTCATTTTTTACCATCTGAACCACCAGGAAAACCTCTCAGGAGAATGGTTAAGCTGAATCAAGTTCTCAGAGTGATGTTTACTCTACTTTCTGTCTCAACTGTCACTCCTTAGTTGAATCTCCCACCCTTTTCTGCCTTGATTTGTCAAATTTTCCACCTTGCCTGTCCCCTGCTCCCAAAGGGTCTTTCTGCATTCCTTCTAATCTATCCTTCCTACAACAGAAAATGTTACTTAAAAAAGAAAGAAAGAAAGAAAGAAAACACCAAATCCTCCTTAAAAATTTCAATAGTTTCTCACTACCACCAGGCCCAAGATTCCAGGAATTTCCATGAAGGACCCCTATGTTTTTCCTCACTCTAAATCTCCCAGCCATTCTGGACTTTTAGTACCTGGCACTATACATTTCCCCCTGATGCAAGGCGTTATCTATGCTGCTCCTCCTGCCTGGGGAGCTCTTCTCCCTACCCCTTGTTCCACCAGCTCCCCATCATGGGGAGCTTTCACCTTCATGTCTAATACCCCTTGTTTAGGGGAGTCTTCTCTAACCCTTCCATCAGATCGCAGAGCACCTGTATTCACCCTCTGCAACATTCATCAGATTGTCAGTTCTTATGTGATTTCCTGCTGAACTGAAAACTTCATGAAAGCAGGGCTGTGTCTTGCTCATGGTCCTTTCCTGGCATCTGACATGAGTTGATTCTCAGTCACTATTGAATGGATGATTGAAGGATCAGTGACAGGGGTGTGCTGGAAAGGGCATGGCTCTGCAATGATCTGTAATGCCACACATCTTTGGAGGATTTGGAGACTGACCTAGGTAATCTCTAACATTCATTAGCTCTGACATGTATTAATCTTTGGGCTTACCCCCAAGCCTGTTCCATTTGCTCCTGGATATTTGGTTGAACATTGGTTGTACTGAGTGACTTGAGATTCAAGATTAGGCTGTGGATAAAAAAGTTAGAAGTGACAGCAGTTTGGTTGCTGATAAGTACACACATAAAATAATCTACATAATTTCTGTGATCTTCTTTAAGTTACACAATTCAGAGAAGAGCCACCAAAATCACATAGTCATGCACTTGGCAGGTAGTTTCTTGGGTACTAAATTACTATAGCCAAAGAACCAAGTGTTATCTCTGAAGGTCTTGGAACTAGCCACATTTGGCCAATGGAGAACTTAACTTATGCCAGTTTTTATTTTTTGCTAAATATAGACACTGGAAAGTGATTAGATGTCCCTCCAAGGGGACTAATCAAGTAGGTTAAAACTTGTACTCTAGAAACGCAAGGGATCCTCCCCATGGGGATATAACTTTATTCAAATCTTTCAACATGGGGAATATACAGGGCAAAACTCTGCCAGCTATACTTGCAATGAGAACTTGCTTGTGGCTTTTTATATGAGTAGATTCTCATTCATATTTGTACATAGAATCCAAAAGAACAATTAATGTTTCCTGAGTTACAGAAGTCAGATTCAAACCCACTCTTGTGGTTTAATGTAAAAACAACCTTCTCTAAAGGCCTATAGAACACATGGTCAGCTGACTCTGTGGCTAAAATCTGTGGAAAGTCTCTTAGGGAGTTGTTTTCCTGCCAGATGTTGGATACTCCAAGGGGAGAGGTTCAAGTCTGGACTTGTGTTTCCAAACAGTTGCTCTAATTAATGCAGTGTTTATCAAAGGTGATGTCCATTATCACCATCGTTGAAAACAGTGTCATTACTGAATGACCACACCCTTTTCTGATGTGGAGTGGAAATGCCCCAGGGCCACACACTAGGGCTGGGAGAATCTGCCCCAAGACAGGTGGTGGGAGGAGATCGCATTCCTATCTCAGTGAGTTTACCATCCACTGAGTGATCATTCTCACAAGCAGCCCCAAGACTCCACATGGAGGTTTGGGAGGGTAACTGATCCAAGACCTACTAAGACCTGCACTAGCCCTGCAGGCCGACAGAAAAAGGGTGAGCCAATATACATGTGGCATCTTAAAATAAATAAATAACAGAGCACCAAGGTCATCAATACAGGACACAGATCGGTGGTTGCAAAGGGCGGGCTGTGGGGGTGTGAGGAGTGGGCGGAGGCGGTCAAGAGGAACAAACTTGCAATTATAGAAAAGTAACTCATGGGGTCATCATGTGTAGCATGGCAACTATAGCTAATAATACTATTTATTTTTCCTTTGTGTACTTAAAAGTTCCTAAAAGAGTGGATCTAAAAAGTCTTCATCACACACACGAATGTTGTACGTATGTAAGATGATGGACATGAGATGGACTTATCATGGTGATAATTTCAGAATATATACAGATAAGGAATCATTATGTTGCACACAGAAAGCTAATATAAAGATAAAAGTCAACTATGCATTAATTAATAAAAACAAGAAAAAGGTGGAAGGACGATATGCGCTCTCACAATTGCTGAGAAAGATTAACCATTGAGCTTTGCATCAGGGTCTGCAGTCTTCCTTCCTCTCATCAATGGAAAGGGTACGTACAGCCTTGGATACAGCAGATGGGATAGGCCTGGGGTTCTGCATTTCTCATAAGCTCCCAGGAAATGCCAATTCCTGCAGATTTCTGGCTGCACTTTGAGTAGCAAGGTGTTAAAGCTCCTGAGTTTGGAGATTAACTGGGCTGGCTTCTAAGGGATCCAGTTACAATTATGATGAGTATAGCACAGGGGCCTTTTTGGCCTCCATTCCTGACAGTGTGAATAGCTGTGGGTTGAGCTGAGGTGGCGATTCCATGTGCAGAGAGGAGGAAGATGGAAACTTTCATCAGACTAGAAATGATGTGGTTTCATGTTCGTATACCGACATCTGCAGACGTATGAAGCCCACTAGCAGAGACCTTCAGAAATAAAGGCTAAAATAGCACTATGATTTTTTAATTATTATTTTGAAATGCTATCCACAATAAATAAACTAGATGAAAACAAAATGATTTTATGCCACAGCTCAAGTGGTTCAATTGCCTGGGAGTGTTTTTCAAGTTTTATTTATTTATTTATTTTTTTAATTGGATTGTGTCTAATCTTTTATTTATTCATTTTCAAGTTTTATCTTGAATTAATCTTGGAGGACTCAGCAGGAACCCATCTTAGAAGTGTCTACAATTACATGAGGGCTTGATCAAGTGTGTCACTGCTTGTCCAAAGATCTGGTGGCAAATAAAACATAAATGACATAGGAAGGATCCTTTACTACACTTGTTAAAATATGGCAGGGACTTCCTTGGGAAGCTATAAGTTTGGTCCTCATGAGGAGTAGAAAGTGAGTCTGCAAAGACGCAGATGGGCCAGAGGAGAGGAGCCAGCCGAGCTCCTCGCCCTCTCAGCTCCTCTGATAAAGGCTCTGTCTGACCCCCAAGACCCTCAGACACGCCTCCCGATGGCCGCGGGTCCTGAGAGGCCTGGTGTGGGCCCCGGTGTTCTCCTCTGACCTGAGGGAGGAAGCGGTGGGCTCAGGAGAGACCCTGGGCGTGGAGTGAGGACCCTGGGCTCGGGCTGGGCCACACACCGAGGGACACCATCCCCGCGCTCCGCTGGGGTCAGCGTCCACGGGGGTAAGATGAGCGGCACGGCCGCTCTGGGGTGTTTCTTACGGTCTCCTGATGGTGCAACAGTCCTTGGGCCCCAACGAAGCTGGCAAATGTCGGAAGTGTGTGACCTCGGGCAGGACTCAGCGGTAAAGAATCTGCCTGCCAACGCAGGAGACAGGTCCGACCCAGGAAGCCCCCACACGCAGGAGCAGCTAAGGCCGCGCACCGCGACTGTCGCCGGTAGAGCGCGGAGCCGCAACTCCTGCCGCCCGTGCCTTCCGGAGCCTGCCTCTGCAGCAGGAGAAGCCGCGCGAAGAGAAGCCCGTGCCCCAGCGCTGGAGAAAAGCCCCCACGGGAGTGAAGGCTCGGCACAGCCGGAATAAATGAACAAACAAAATTATTTAAAGAGAAGAGGTGTGTGAGCTCTGGGCCCTGAGCAGCCCCTGGAGCCCGTGGGGAGGCTCTGGCCGAGGCCGTCTCCACAGACGAAGGTGCCGTGGGGCTCGGAGCGCAGCTGGCCCCTGACACTCCGAGAGGACTGCTCTCTTCCTGCCACCGTGTCCGCCGGCAGGCTGGCAGGGGGCAAGTCATGGAACCTGTCCTCGCTCCGAAGTCCATGTGGCCTGTAAACGGGGTCTGTGTGAAGCGGCACAGGGCATTTCCGTCTGTCGGTACCTTCTCTGTCCCTCTCCGGCTTGGAAGCCCCTGGAAGGCAGGGCTGGTGAGCTCGGCACATGGTGATCCTGGGCCCCGAAGCCCCAGCGGCAGCAGACCCTGAAGAGTGACCGGGAGAGGGAGCCGGGGTGGATGCAGTGGAGGGCGAGGGGCTCTGCTGGGAGATGGGGAGATGGGAAGGGGGACTTCCTAGAGTGAAAGCTGCTCCCCCACAGCATGGACAGGTCCTGAGCTGAGACCCAGATGGCCCTGCAGGCCTGACGGGGGAGCCGCAGGCCTCAGTCTCTGAGCAGGTGAGCAGTGAGCACCTCTGGGCCTGAACGAGGTGTGGAGACTGGATTCCGGCCCTCAGGAAGCCCTGGGCCTAAGAGGGGCGTCAGGAAGACATAAGTGCCCCAGCTTGTGGCAGGTGCTCACCGAGAAAAGGCACTCAGAACCATAGGAAAGACCAGGAGTGATGGCACAGCCTGAGGGAGTCAGAGGGAATCAGCAGAGCAGTGGTTTTCAAGCCAAGGCCTCAGAGAAATGCAGTTCAGCAGCCAGGAACCCAGTGCCAGGGGCCAGCGGTAGGTGCAACAGAGAGAGAAAGACCCCCTAAAAAGGCAGATGTGAAGGCAGAGCATTCATCTAAACTCCTGGATGATGTCAAAGGTGGTGTGGACTGCGGGGTGGACGCAGGGGGTGAAGGCTGGCAGAGGAAGGGGGCAGGGCACAGAGTGAAAGACCGTCAGAGCCCTGCCGTGAATGCCACTCTCCTTCCAAGGGAGATACTAGCCACTCAGATGCTATGAGTAGAGAACCAGTTAAAGTAGATGAGTTATCACAGGGAGAAAGTTAACAGGAGGCAGAGAGGCTGCAGCCAGAGGGCAGTCAGGTGCCCAGCAAGAGCACCCAGTGAGAGGAGCCCCGACTGAACTCAGGAGGAAGAGAGCTGGAGGGAGGAAGCCCACAGAGCAGTCCTGGAGGAGGAAAAGTAAAAGGCAGGACAGCAGGAACATGGAGAGCAGCTCCTACAGAGGCTGAGGACCCTCATTGTTTGGTGATGAAGGGAAGCTCAGAGAAGTCAGTCCCTGAAGGAGGAGAGACTTGAGCTCTAATCTCTGTCCAGTGTTTCCCCAGATGCTACTCTCCGTCAGTTCCACAGCGAATGCTGCATTTTAAAACTGACATGAATTACATTACTGTAGCCCAGTTATCATCATCACAAAAGCTATGAAAGTGTTTAAAAGCTTGATCATTAAAAATGGAAATAAACAAGTGACCAAACTGAGCTAAAATAATGGGCAAATGACTGTATCATCATTCACAATAACCACGTTGTCCATTGACAGATGAATGCAGAAAGATAATGTGTATACACACATATTCCCTGATAGCTCAGTTGGTAAAGAATCCACCTGCAATGCAGGAGACCTGGGTTCAATCCCTGGGTTGGGAAGATTCCCTGAAGGAAACAGCTACCCACTCCAGTACTCTGGCCTGGAGCATTCCATGGACTGCATAGTCCATGGGGTCTCAAAGAGTTGGATACGTCTGAGTGCCTTTCACTTCATACACACATATACTGAAATATTATTCAGTTTTCAAAAAGAAGTCAATCCTGCTCTTTGCAGGGACATGTATGAACCAGGAAGGGCATTATGCTAAGTGAACAAAGCCAGAGGCAGAAAGAGAAATCCTGTATAATGTATAAGATGAATAAAATAGTCAAACTCATCTATGCAGAGAGTAGAATTGTGGTTGCCGGGGGCAGGAGAAGGAAAATGGGGAGCTGCTGTTCACCAGGTAAGACGTTTCAGTTCTGCAAGATACACACCTTCTGGAGATGTGCTGTATATACTTTGTCTATAACTAATGACACTATGTTGTTGTGTAGTCACTGACATGTCCGAGTCTGTGACCCCTTGGACCATAGCCCACCAGGATCCTCTGTTTTGGAATTTCCCAGGCAAAAATACTGGGTTGGGTTGCCAATTCCCTCTCCAGGGCGTCGACCCAATCCAGGGACTGAACTTAAGTCTCCTGCACCGGCAGGCAGATTCTTCACCATGAGCACCAGGGAAGCCCCAGTGACACTATGTTCTACACTTAGAAATTTGTTCAGAGTGTAGATCTCACTAGACTACTGTTGAATGTTCTCACTACAACTTAAATATAATATCCATAGAAGGTCTGAAAGGACTTACTTCAATAGACATTTCTCTAAGGAGATATAAAAATGGCCAACAAGCACAGAGAAGAATGCTCAATGCAAATAAATCTCACAATGAGATACCACTTCTTACCCATTAAGATAGCAATTATCAAAAGACAGAAATAAGATGTGTTGGTGAGAATGTGGGTGTACATTGAATCTTGTGCAGAGTTCCTGACAATATAGTATATACAGCCACTGTGGAAAGCACCATGGCCAGTCCTTAAAATATTGGAACTAAAATTACCACACGATCTAGGAATTCCACTTCTGGGTGTATATTCAAAAGAACTGAAAGCAGAAGTTTGAACAGATATTTGTGCAGCAAGGTTCATAGCTGCATGATACACAATAGCCCACAGGTGGAAGGAACCCAAGTGTCCAGTAACAGATGACTGCATAAACAGAACATGGTGTATGCATAACCTGGAATATTATTCAGATTGAAAACATAAAGGGAACTTTGGCACAGGCTACAGCATGGATGAACTTTGAGGACATCATGCTAAATGAAATAAGCCAGACACAAAAGGGTAAACACTTACGTCCTCTTATATAAGGTACCCAGGGAGTGAAATTCTCTCAGTCATGTCTGACTCTTTGTGACCCCGTAGCCTGAATTCTCCAGGCCAGTATACTGGAGTAGGTAACCTTTCCCTTCTCCAGGGGAGCTTCCTAACCTAGGGTCAAGACCACGTCGGCCACATTGTGGGGGATTCTTTACTAACTGAGCCACAAGGGAAGCCCATGAAGTACCTAGGGTACTTAATGACTCAAAGTAGTCAAATTCATAGACACAGAAAGTGGGATAGTCGTGGACAGAGGCTGGGAATAGGGAAATGGGGACTGGTTCAGTGGGTGCAGAGCTTGAGTTTTGCAAGAAGAGTTCTGGAGCTGGGTTACACATTAATGTGAATGTATAGGTCACAGCTGAACCGGCCACTTAAAGTGGCTAAGAGGATAAATTTTCGGTTATGTGTATTTTATCTCAATCTTAATATATAAATAATTACATACTCATCTTTCAGTTATTCTAAAGCCTGGCATTTTGCATGATGTACTCAGCAAAAAAAAAAAAAAAAAAAAAAAAGTATATTTACAAATAAATAATCATTTACTCATCTTTAAGTTATGCAAAAGCCCTGCATTTTGCATGATGTACTCTGCATATAAGTTAAATAAGCCTGGTGACAATATACAGCCTTGATGTACTCCTTTCCCGATTTGGAGCCAGGCTGTTGTTCCATGTCCAGTTCTAATGGTTGCTTCCTGACCTGCATACAGATTTCTCAGGAGGCAGTAAGGTGGTCTGATATTCCCACCTCTTGAAGAATTTTCCAGTTTGTTGTGATCCACACAGTCAAAGGTTCGGCATAGTCAATAAAGCAGAAACAGATGTTTTTCTGGAGCTGTCTGGCTTTTTTGAAAATCCAACAGATGTCAGCAATTTGATCTCTGGTTCCTCTGCCTTTTCTAAATCCTGCTTGATTGTCTGGAAGTTCATGGTTCATGTAATATTGAAACCTGGCTTGGAGAATTTTGACCATTACTTTGCTAGTGAGTGAAATGAGTGCAATTGTGTGGTTGTTTGAACATTTTTTGGCATGGCATTTTTTTGGGGATTGGAATGAAAACGGATCTTTTCCAGCCCTGGGGTCACTGCTGAGTTTTCCAAATTTGCTGGCATGTTGAGTGCAGCACTTTCATAGCGTCATCTTTTAGGATTTGAAGTAGTTCAACTGGAATTCCATTGCCTCCACTAGCTTTGTTCATACTGATGCTTCCTAAGGCCCACTTGACTTCACATTTCAGGATATCTAGCTCTAGGTGAGTGATCTCACCATCGTGATTATCTGGGTCGTGAAGATCTTTTTTGTGCAATTCTTCTTTGTACTCTTGCCACCTCTTCTTAATATCTTCTGCTTCTGTTAGGCCCATACCATTTCTGTCCTTTATTGAGCCCATCTTTGCATGAAATGTTCCCTTGGTATCTCTAATTTTCTTGAAGAGATCTCTAGTCGTTCCCATTCTATTGCACCAAGGGCAACTCATATTTAAATATTTCTAAACACATTCATCATATCTTTTAAAATCTTTTGGATAGCTTTAATCTTGGACATTTTCCAACTTTACTCTTGGGAATCAGTGTGACTTTTCCTTTCAGAGAGCATTGATTGGTATGCTTGGCCTTTTCCCACAAATCTTCTCCCCAGGGTTAATTAGTAGAATTAGATAGTGGATCACCTTTTTTATCAGACGAAATGTGGATAAGAAAGAAATTTGTTTTAACATTAGTATTTGTACACAGAGTGTAGAGTCCTAGTCACCAAGCTTCTCACTTCTTTCCAACTCAACATGCAACAGACTCTTGTTGTAGCCACCCAGCTCCCAGGGACAGCCATGCCTGTGAGTTCTGGCCAAGCTAAATTGAGTAGAAGTTCCATTGGCTCTGAACAGGCCTGGCCTCTGAAAATGTCCCACAAGGCATCCTTTCCCCTTTCTAGCTGAGCGGAATAGACCCAGTGCCAGGGCCAGATTTGAAACCACAGATTGTTTATGACAAACCTATAACTCAAAGGTACCATGGCCCCTGAATCCTTATGTTGAAAGGAAATCAACAAGCAGAGTCACTTGACATTTGAAAGTCTATGTTCAAGTAAAGGTAAGATTTTATCTTGTTCATGCAACTGATATTTTCTTGTTTATATGCTACAGTGGGTAACTTTAACTTACACAATTATGGAATAAAAAATAAACTAAAAATTCTTTCAAATTTTGAAATAGAAAATATATTTTGAATATTTGAAAAGATGAAAAATACATTTGTTTATTTAAGGAACTTTCAGCATGCACTCTCAAACATTGCTTTGGAATTTCAAGATGTACATTTGTGCCCACATGCGAAGTCACTTCAGTCATGTCCAATTATGTGTGACCCTATGGACTGTAGCCCGTCAGGTTCCTCTGTCCATGGGATTCTCCAGGCAAGAATACTGGAATGGGTTACTGTGCCCTCCTCCAGGGGATCTTCGTGACCTAGGAATCAAACCCGTATATCTTACAACTCCTGCATTGGCAGGTGGGTTCTTTTTCCACTAGAGTCACCAAGATGTACATACACCAAATGTGTATATACGTTAAATATAATCCCATAATTTTGCTTTCAGACATTTTATAGTCAGGGTAAAATCACAAAAGTGGCCTCCACTCCTGCTTTGGATCATTGAAGGTGACGTGTGGTGGATATGGGGGAGAGGCAGGAGATGTGGATCATCTTTGTTTCTGGGAACACTCTTAGTTCTGGCTTTTGACTACAGCTTCAATATACAGAATTTTCTAAACCCACCTGGAGCCAAGGAACTTCTCAGCTGAATCTGTGAAGCCTTAATCCATGATCTGTAGCAACCAACCCAAAGAGCCCGGTCACAACCCCTGTAGGATTAAACCTCAATAGTCAGACTTTAATCACTGACTGACAGCTTCCTTATTTTTAATCATCCTTCCTATTTAGAAGCAAAAGGGGGAAAACATATATGTCCCTCAAACTCACATAGAGGAGGCCCATCTTCTATCCAGTCCTCCCCCAGCTTTCCTGCATCACAATCTCTGATCACAATGTGCTTCCTTTTTTCTATCAGAAAACCATCCCATGCCTGTGCCTGACTCTGGGAGATAGCAAAGGATAGAAAGGCCTGGTGTCCTGCAGGCCATGGGATCGCAAGGAGTTGGACACAACTTAGTGACTGAACAGCAGCAACCACAATGCCCAAGTCTCTGCCGAACAAAAGGGGTGGTAACTGAGTCCTTCACATGATGGAGCAAGAGTGCAATAAACAGTGCTCGTTCTCTTTAGGGTGATTTTTGTTTGCCTACAGATGTTAGATGAGAGAACCAAATAAAAGTCAGAATAATATGTGTTGCTTGTGTTAAATCTTAAAAAAAAAATCCTTTATCTATCATAACTGTTAAGTTGAAATCTAATTCACACAAAACTTATTCTGTAAAATGTACAGTTGAATGATCTACCATCTGTTTACAAAATTGTGCAACTATCACCACTCCCTAAATCAGGGCATTTCATCTCCTCAAAAAGAAAGCCACTATCCATTGAACAATCACTTCCCCTCCCACCTTTCCCCCACTTCTGACAATCTGTGTGCTTTTTGTCCCCAATGACTTGCCTGTTCTGCATGTTTAAAGTGCATGGGTTTGTACAACAGCAGCCATGTATGCTGGTTTCTTACACGTGGTGCTATGTCTTTGAGACTCATCTACGGTTTAGCACATGATTCATTCCTCTGTTTGGCTTGAGAATTTTCCATGCTAGGCCATTATAATACACACACACACACACACACACACACACACAACCATGTTCTTTTCTTTTTAATTGTGAAAAGCTCACAGAATATAAAATTACCTTTATGGCAGTGCTGCGTGCTCAGCCCACATCATTAAGAACTGTCCTCTTGCAGGGGCCCTCTTTGCCGCACCGGCCCTGAGCCACCAGCGAGCAGAGCGCACCAGCCCAGCCATGACACCCCGTCTCGGGGCCTCCATACCACCCCCCGACCAGGACTCCACACAGGCCTCCCCATGGCGGCCTAAGGAGAGAACTCCATGGGGGGGGCAGTGGTGGCAAAGGAGAGAGAGACCCAGGAGAAGGACAGGAGGGGCAGGTGGAAGAGCCTCACTTGCTGAGCTCCCAAGGCTCAGTCACATGCTCGCCAGACCAGTCCTGCTTAACTGCTGGGGTCAAAACCGGTCAGACGGATGGGAGAAGTGTGACCATGGATGCCAGCAGCTTCAGCCAGACACCCCGACAGTCTACACTGCAAACCTGTCAGGCTCAGCTTCAGTCCCCGCGCCAGTTGCAGAGCCCCAGAGCCCCAGGCTCATGTGGGGGGGCTATCCTAGCCATACCCTCCAGAGCCCCACATTCCCAGCTCTCAGGAGAGTCCTCTGAGCTCCCAGGAGACTGTGTCCACTCAGGACATATGACAAGTGGCATTAGGCTGGGACCAGTTGGAAGTGGCCACAGTGAGACCAAGTTTCTCTGTATCTCTTCTGCTCTTGAAGCGCCCACTTTCTTTTACTCGCTCATGCCTTGCTTTGTCCAGGTGTCCCCCCAAATACAGCCAGGCTGCAGAGAGGGGTTTCAGGGCAGAGCAAGAGCTGCAGTGTCTCATGGTGAGCAGGGCTGGCCACAACTCACCCTCGAATCTGGGAGAGCATCACTGTGGGTCAGAAACTGACCCTCTGAAGTCACAGGCGCCTGCTCCTGGGTCACACAGGGGCCTTGGAGCTTAGGCTTGTCTTGTGCCCTCTCCAGCTGTCCCTAAAGGATGGGCCATCTAGCGAGGAGACAAACTGACCCCTGGTAATCAGTCAGATTGGTTAAGGACAAAGGGGGTGTGGTGGGGCAGTGGGAATTGGGGTGGGACCTGCCTGCTTCCATTGGTTTCCCACCCCCCCACTCCCCTGGCCTTCTCCTCCTCAATATCCACCCCTGTATTGGGCTTTCTTGGACCAGACAATAGAGAAGTGATCATTCAGTTACTCAATATTTGGTGGAATAATCATGTAAAAAGAAATAAAACTGAACATAAAATCCATCCAGATAGGTAATATTTTAGATGAAGTTAGTGTCAGAAAACATCCTTGGGCTCTGGGTAAAGGTCACCCTGAAACACTGGCCCTGGAAAGAGGGAGAAGAAGATGACATCTTTGGTGAATGTGACCTAAGCCTGGTTTGTGTTTAACCAGCTCATTGATTTGACCATTTGACATCATCACATTTTCTGAGCCCCATTCTGCATCATCGAGGTCCTCACAGGGCTCACAAGCTTGAGAACTCATTAAAGTGTGGTTAAAGACTTGAGAGGCCCTGGGTGAGGCAGAAAATGCTGCCGCAGAGCAGGGGATGGAGAAAGGCATGGTGGACGAGGTGAGGTCTGAGCTGGGTATCCAAGGGTGAGTGATCAGTTAGCTAGGGCCTGGCTCTGAGCAGGACTCAAATACACGATGAATGACTAAATGAATGAAAGTGGACATCTTCCTGAGAGAGCAAGAGTGCCAGCTCTTCCATAACTGAGTCCAAGCTTGTACTGCTCACCTCATGACAGGCCAATTAATTGAGAGGTGAGTTGTTGGGGCAAGGAACAGCAGCTTTATTCTGAAACCTGGCACTCTTGCCCCTAGAGCCCATCTTACCTGAGTTAGAATCAGGCTTCTTTCATTTTTATACTAAAAGGTGGGGGGGAGGGGGAGGAAAGTCAAGTATTTCTTCATTCCAATCAGCCTCCAGAGGGGATGGGTTCATGTCTGCCTCCCTGCTGTGACTCACAGGAGAGTCTGGTCAGGAGGTTTCCTGTGAACTGAACAAAGTCATTTTAGCTTGGTGCCCATTACCTGGGATGCAGGATTCCCAGAGATGGGACTTTACGTATAAGCTTATAGGCAACATTCCTTTAGCTGCTGCCTCATAGTAGGCAGACTATGAAGGGTCCTAGTCTCTGGTGCATTCAGGCCAAAGCTCGGAACTGCAGGCACACGGGGGCAGTGGGCAGAGGCCCCGCGGGGTGCCCACTCCACCCCTCACAGTCTTGCTGAGGAAGCAGCCTGTGTCTTGACTCCCCAGGGCACCTGTCTGTGCTCTTCTCTCGGACAGGGCTGTCAGAAGCAACAGTCAGCCATGCTCCTCCCTGATCAGGCCCGAGGACACCAGCTGCCTCACCTGAGAGGGGTCAGGCTCTGAGTCATGTTTGAATCTTTGGGACTCCATGGAATATAGCCCACCAGGCTCCTCTGTTCAAGGGATTCTCCAGGCAAGGATACTGGAGTGGGTTGTCATTTCCTTCTCCAGGGCATCTTCTCGACTCAGAGATCAAACCCAGGTCTCCTACATTACAGGCATATTCTTTACCATCTGAGCTACCACAGACATGCATAAGAAACTGCTACCTCCCAAAACTGGGGTCAGAAGCCTGGGTGTATGGTTCAGGCTCTATGAGGCATTTCACATCCTCCTAGTATCTCCTCTCATCTCCCTGAGAAACTCTCATGTCTCAGGACACCTCTAACCAATACTCTGCTTTTGGTGGGATCTAGTGCTCAGAGGTTAATATTTTCACCCCAGAGAGACACAGCCTATGCTTTAGACATGAGAAGCCCTCCCATCTAGCCCCAATCCATCCAAATCTCTCCCGTTCCCCAGATCTCACAGCCAGCAGACAGTCCCTGAGTCTGTTCAGCAGACAACCTCCCACAGTGTCCGACGCTGAGGCTCCTCCCGCCCCCGTGTACCCTCGGCTGTGCAGGATGAGCCCACAGTCCTGGGAATGGAGGGGCCCCCCTGCACTTCTTCTGGGGCTCCTGTTGGGCCTTCTTCCTCCTTCAACCAGAGCAGGGAGCTGGGCTCATCCATGCCCGGGGGTGGGGGGGTACGAGGGGACGAGCGGTCAGTCCGTCTGTCTCCCGCAGCCCTGGGGGAGGAGGCGCTGGGGGCGGAGGGCGAACGGGGGTTGGCCTGCTCAGTGGTCAGGACTCAGGGCGCATTCGGAGAGGCTGAACCTACTGGGGAATGTTGATGGTGACAAGCTCTTTCCATCTCTGTAGGAGCTGGTCCAGCTCAGCAAGCTCTCTCAAAACTAGCACACAGATATAAACAGGCTTCATCTGGCAACAGGGAGTGGGCTGAGTATTTCCCAGGGAACTCCTCTCTAACCTCTGGGAAACATTCTGACAGGGTCTCTGATGATGCAACAGAGGTCCGGTTTAGTTAAGAATCAAGAAGGACTCACTGTTTGGCACATGGATCCCCATGCCATGTTGCAGCCTTGATGGGAGGGGAGTTTGGGGGAGAAAGGACACATGCATGTGAACGGTTGAATTGTTCCCTTTGGTGTTCACTTGAGACTATCACAGCACTGTTTGCTAAAGGGCTATACCTCAAATAAAAACAAAAGTTAGAAAGACAACAACATGTGACCAAACACTCAGGAAAATAAGACACTGGATGATTTGGACATTGGCTTCAAAAGTACATTTTGGTAACAGAGAAAACCACAGTGTTTTAAAATCCTAGTTTATGATTTAGAATCTATAATATTTAGATGACTGATCAGTTGTTTAATACAGGCACTGATAAAAATACAAGCTAAAGACTAACCGGTTTTAATATCATTTTCTGTATTCATAAATTTTTCAATATAGACTAAAGCCAGGGCACATGTTATCTGTTTATGTGTCTCCCTCCCTCAATCTCCCTCTTGCTGTAGTTTTAAGATTTATGTGACCAGTGAGATTGCTCCAGCTCTCCTGCAACACACACCTTCATCTGTAAGAGAAGTGATAACACTCGCTTGCACTCGTGTAAGTGAGGAGGTGACGCGCGGTGATGGAAGGAAGGAGACTGGTGGGAGACCCGGCCTGGCCTCAGCCTGGGGGCTTTACCCAGACACTCGCTCCCCAGTTCCCTGCTGACCCGTAACAGGGGCCTGGAAAAGCCTGTGAGGACCCCTGGCGAGGAACCTTCAGGCACGTGTCACCATTTACATCGTGAGCACGGAGTTCCCAAAGATCTTCAGATTGCTGATTTTTTCTGAATTCTTTAGTCTTCATTAGTCTTCTCACCAGGGGTGTCGTTAACCAAATCAGCCTATATATTATTAATAGTAGCATATATTATTGGTTTATAGATATTATTATAATAAAATAATAGTACATCACATTTAATATTTAGTTGCATTATATATACATGTTTATATAGCATTATATTAAAATAAATTGAATTAATAAATATAAATAAACTAGCACAACAATATGAGAATATATTACTCCTCAGAGGCAGGCCTCTCCCTTTGGTATGGTCAGCTCTTCCTACTGACCATATTTTCTTTGCCAGAAAACAATGAGGACTGAGGCCAGAGTGAACGTGAGGGGAAGGCAGGCAGAGCAGACGCGTCCTGAAATCACAGGGGAGACAAAGCTGAATCACTCAGGTGAAAGGAGTGTGCTCCCGAGACCCACCTGCACTGCGGGCTCAGTGAGGGCAGCGGATGCGGCCCCTCACCCGGCCCCTCGGCCCCTCCTGGGGAGGCCGAGCAGGAGGAAGCCTCCTCCAGGGGTCTCCCCTCGGCTCCTCCCCGGGCCCTCTCATCCTCCCCAGCCTCTGCTGCAGCCTTTGTCCTTTGCTGCCAGCAGGCCCTCCACTGCTCTCCTACCGGCTCTCTGTCCTTCCCTTCCTGATTCTCTGGGCTGCTACCGGCCAGGCTGGAGACGCAGGCATCACAAGACCTCCCTCCAGCCAGTGAGCTGTCCTTGCCCCGCCTTCCTCCTTGAGAGCTGGGTTAATAGGGTGCCTAGGGTTTATTACCGAGGCTTCCCTTGCTCTCAGATTCCTCCCTTGCAGATGCTGAGATGTGCAGGGCAACTAAAGACATTTCTGCATTTCCCTGAATGTGGATGCTAGATGAACCTGGTTTGGTTAGAGCAGAATCATATTGTTCGAAACAAAGATTTTTATATTCCCCCAAACAGAAAATTGTGACCCCTCAAAGTCATACTATTACATGACAAAAGCAAGTTGTAAAAAAACACTTTTTATTTGTCTAACTGAAATAAAAACTAATACTATATTAACTGTGTATAGATTAAAATGTTTTTTAAAAAGCTGGAGGAATATATGCATATGAACCACAGGTACCTTGATAGGGAAGAAAGAGAAATTTTACTTTTACTCTAAATTATTCAGTTTTTTTGTGTGTACTTTTAATTCAGGATGAACTTGAACAAGAGTGTATGTTCTTTGTATTAAATAAACACTTTACATATGATTGTACAGCACTAGCTTATCATAAAAACTGAACCAATGTATTTCAGAGTCAAACAAATGACAAGCTATGTGGAAGAGACTGAATATTTGCTGAAGGGTTAAAGACAGAACGAGCACACGAGCAGCACAGTCAATGAAATGTGGGCTGCACACTGCTGTCTCCTCCAGTCACTAGAACATCCCTTGAACACTTGCTGGGTTTAAGTCAGCCTGGAAATCAGTTACCTGTCCAAGGCAAGTCAGAATTTATGCCAATCCCATAGTAAAGACATGTTTTAACTAATTTGGCTGCCAATATCTCTGAGGGGAAGAGTATGTACACTTTATTCTCAAAACTTATTTTGGCCTGTCCTATAATGGATTATTTCATTAAAAACAAAACACTCAAACCAACATTGAAAACCACCGTTTTGGTGTACCTTAAAGCTTTTGCCATTTTAGAGCTTTCTCTTTTTCTGTCATCTCTTAAACACATGCAAAATAAATACAGTGTAGTCCCCAACAGGAGCTGCTACTCAAGGAGCTCTGGGCCTCAGTCCTTACTAGGAGTTAAAGTGGCAAAGAGCATTTTTGTTCCAGAATTCTAAAGGCATTTTGGTGTTGGATAATCTGGACCTGTGGAAATCATATGATAGCCTGATACTGTTTCTAACAAATGCCACAATTCAATGATCTTCAATATCTTACTTTCTGTAAGCAAATATTGAGAATGCTCAGGAGAGAGCATAAATATAATGACATAACTCGCTCTAAATAGCATATAAGTAGAAAGTGTTCGATGTGAATCTACCTTACCTTAAAATCCTAGTTCCTGTGGCTATCAGTTCATAAGGCTCAGACTACATTCTTTGGGCATTTCTACAGAGCGGACAGTAGGTAGCACTTTCAGCCTGTTTAAAAAACAGTTCACCGACTTTGACTTCTTTGCTTGCTTTTTAACTGTTTTACCACCATTGCACAGAAAACAAAGTAATTTAGTACATAAGTGTATGAAGTCCAAATCAATGTCTTGGGAGCAATTTCAGAACACAAAGCCATTTAACTGAATCTATAGGAAGCATTTACAAATAACCACAGAAAAGACTTTACCTTTCTGTAGATCCAAACTGCATAAAGAAAGTGAAAGTTACTCAGTCATGTCCGACTCTTTGTGATCCTTGGACTGTAATCCCGTCAGGCTCCTCTGCCCATGGAATTCTCCAGGCAAGAATGCTGGAGTGAGTTGCCATTCCCTTCTCTAGGTGTCGGGAGCCACTGGAGTGTGTCCAAACTGTGACAAAATCATGGGATGAAGAACCTGCAAGGCAGATCTTTCTCACACGGGGCTGCCCAGTGGGCCCAATATGTCCCCTCAGGAGCTGCTAGGATGAGAAAGGAATCTGCAAGGCAGCTCTTCCCCTCGAGATTGTCCCGGAGGTCCAGTATGTCCCTTTCTTCCTTCTGTCTTACTGTTGTTGGGCTTTCTATTAATTTTTTGAAAATATAATATATAGTAATAAGGCCTCCCTGGAAAAGTCCAAGCCTTTTTTGGAAATGCTCATGATTGCTCTGGCTCACGACACGACCATAAACATCAAGTCAGCAAATAAAATGTCACAGGTATAGTTTGGGTGCTTGGCAAAAGATTATAATGTTCTAGAATAGAAAAGAGTAGAGGCATTTAGATTTAGAAGTAGATATACTGCTTCAGTTTACTTGCTCCTTGGTGTAGAGTGTTTTCATTATTGCTATTTCCTTGCTGCTATTTGTTCATTGTTTCCTTTTGTAAACAACATGAGATTATGAGTATTTTTGCAGTTACGAAATGGGGTACATAGGATTTCAATAGAAGATATATATTAACTAGCTTCACTGCCACTATCTCACTATTAATAGAGGTGTTTTGCTGCTTTAGAGGTGTTTTTGCTATTTGATAGTTAATCATTGTAAATTGAGATTTTGTGGTTTTGGGTAAAGAAAAATATCAGGTTTTTCTCATGGTATTATTCTCAGAAATGTCAAATATGTTATTGTGACACTTCCCAGGTATTGTTTTATTGTCCAAAGAATTTACACTGTGCCTGAGATTTGTAGGACATTGTTCTTGTTAGAGTGAAAATGTTAGGCCATTGAGGCAAGAAGACTATGTATAGGACATTTAAAAATGAACCCTGTAAATTGGAACCATTCTAGATGAATGCGTAGGGGAAAACATGGGAAAGATAAATATTGACAGATGCACGAAACAATATCGGATGTAATATATGGTGACTTAAGGGGGAGTTAATGTTCATTCTATACAAACTGAGCTATCCTAAAAATAAAAATGCTTTTGGTGTTTGTGTCACAAGTGCTCTCTGCTACTTTAATTTCTGGTAATGACAGAATCTCAGGTCGACCTAGGCCCTGTCCTAAACTAGTTTGTGTCCTGTAACCCTGGTCAGACACATAGACTTTACAAAGTTTGGTTTTTCTTGTTTGGAAACAATTTGACCCAGCTGCTCACAAGTGAAAAGCAAACTACTAGACCTTAAAATGTTCCAGTAGAGTACAATCAAATGCTGCTGATTCTAGGTACTTCATAGGATGTTTTAAGCCTTGTTAGCTACCAGATTCTCTTGATTCTGAAAGCTGGGTTTACTAGGGACTGGTAGCAATGGAAGTGTGATGAAATCACTGCAGCAGTGTTCTGCTCCAATGCACAGGATCTGGACAGACTAGGAACAATGATAAAATATTCTGAAGGGGTGAATCCAGGGCATTAATCTTATCTGAACAAAAGCTTGTGCACCGACGCATTTTATGCATCACTTCAGAGCAGACACAGTCTCCCTAGGCTCTCCAAATCCCTCAGGTTAAGAACTCCTTGCCTGGGAGTGTAAGCAAACAAAGGCAGCCCTTCCATCTTCCCATTCCGGCCTCTGCTCCCATCACAGACTCAGCCCTGAGAGGGATGGTGGAAGCTCAGCACGCTGTCCCAGCCGCACGGCTGCCAGACGAGTTACAGGCGCAGCCCAGCCCAACGGCCTGCTGCTTCCTGCCTGCTGCCCGGCGTTGTGAGAAGGTCCCAAGGAGATTTAGGAAAAGCAAAGGGGAGTCCATCTCAGCCTAGCGGCCGGAAGCACGAGGGAGCTAAAGAGACAGGAAGCACGAGTCAGTCACACTTCCGGCTGTGCAGATAACGGACGTGGTTAAGCGTCCTGTTCCCTGCGTGCGCGTCTCTGCGTCTGCAGGCACTCCCGCTTTGCCTCACCGTGAGAGGCAACTGCTTGTCAGAAGGCAGATCTTTTCTGTCATTGAAAAACTGTCTTTTGCTTGCTGTCAGCCCTGTAATCTGGCACTATATGCTCCTTGTTCTATTGGCTGCTAACATTTCTGTAAAAGGAGATCAAACTGTCAAGAGTTCAAAATTCCAGTGGCCTGTGAAGTCCCACCACCAATCCACTCTCCAGAGCTGTGTTTGAATCAGGTAAAAATGCTCATTACAGACTTAGGATTGAACATACTAATGTGAGAACATGAATGAATTTAGAACTTTTAGAAAGTCTAATAGTAAAGTTATTTATCTTTAAAACCCAATGAGAAAATTTTACTCTTGCTTATCTTGTCTGAGGAATGAACATAGACAGATACTGAAAAAAAGCTACAAAATTTGAGGCTTTGAAGAATGGAATTAAAAGAGAATGGGTCTCATGAAGAGTAACTCCTTTGGGATGGAGAAGCTGAGAGGAGAAACAAATTGATTCAAGAAAAGAGCTTATTATTAGAGCTGAGGTCATCTGCCATTTAGTCAAATTTACTTTTCTGCATGCCAGATCACCTTATACAGACTTGTACAGACACACAATACAACCACCATTTCCACTGATACACAGAGGGGTGCCCGGGCCATGGCTTGAGACCACCTTGTGGGGCACTCAAGATGCTCAGGACTCTGTCCTATGTGTCCTGGGGAAGTGATTCCCATGAGGTCCAACCACTGAGCCTAGTTTTACTCTGTTTTCAAACAGCCCTTTAAATCCCCGAGGGCAGCACTCCTCTCTCTCACCACATAAAATGTCCCCCCATGTGTCACTGCTCCTCATCAACATGGCTGCTGGTTTTATAATCAGTCTTAAGATATGTTCACCTGATTCTAATATTTTTTATTGAGCTGAAGTCAGTCAAGTGTTTTATATCTTCCTAGCATACTAATACATCAGATTCAGAGAAATAATTCAAGTATGAAGTCAAATCATTATCCTATCCATATGAAGTATTTAAGTATAGTCTCTGGGAGATGGTGAAAGACAGGAAGCCTGGTGTGCTGCCGTCCATGGGGTCAGGAAGAGTTGGACATGACTGAGTGACTAGCAATGATAAATTATTATCTCAGTTCATAATGAATGTACAGTGCATAGGGGAAAGTGGGAGAAAAGTATTTTAAAAATTTGATCGAGCTTAGCTAATAAAATTAGCAGTGGTAAATGTTGTTTGAGGGAAGAACATAATGAATTATGAATTAGGAAATTTTCCTCTTATGTGAAAGGAAAAAGTCAAAAGTCACAGAACATTCTCATGAGTAGACATATTTATTTATCTATAAACTGTTCATTTTCTGTCAGCCTACTTCCATGTTACGAGTCTGTGGGGTTTCCCTGACGGCTCATGGTAAAGAATCCTGCCAATGCAGGAGACATGAGTTCAATTCCTAGTCCAGGAGGATCCCGCGTGCGTCAGAGGAACTAAGCCCTTTCACCACAATCATTGAGCCTGTGCTCTAGAGCCTGGAGTCCACAGCTGCTGAGCCCACGCTCTGCCACTACTGCAGCCCATGACAGGAGAAGCCGCTGCGAGGAGAAGGCCGTGCACCGCACCCAGGCAGTGCGCCCCGCTCGCTGCAACCAGCGCAAAGCCCGTGCAGCAGCAAGGACCCAGCACAGACCCACCCAAGGAAAGAGCCTGTGCAAGAACAGCCGAAGCCCACTCCGTGTTGTCCCTCCCCGCCCCGTGGCCTGAGCAGTGGGGGCTGCAGGCCAGCCCTCGGGGGCACTGCGGAGTGGGCAGCGAGCTCGCCTGCCCGCCTGTGGACTAGGCCCCCACCTCAGGTGGAGCCGCGCTGCACCCAGGTGCTGACATCACCCATTCACCGTGACGTCCTCCTCGGTCAGAGCCTGCTCACTGCCGCCTGCCTTTCCCTTTTAATCTCTTCAGAGTGTGCAGACGTGGCGATCAGACACGACCTCCCCAGTGTTCACAGGAAACGGTGCCAGGCACGGGCAGAATTGCCCCGGCTGAGCACCCGCCATCAGACCCACCGACTGAGCTCCCTTTGTGCCGGGAATGGGTCGTCTCCAGAACGCAGAGGAGAGTCTGTGTCACACAGGCCGATGGTGAGAAGTTCACAGGGGTCTTGGCTCCTGGACGCTGCCTGGGGCTGGCTAGTGGAGGCTCCAGGAGTGAAGGGGCCGAGCACAGGAGCGGCGGCAGCAAACCGCAGCACAGCTCGCTGGCGAGGGTTCCTGGAGGACGCAACGGTGACAGAGCTGGGTTTTCAATGGCAACAATGGCATGAGCTGTGGACAAAAGTTTCTCGCAGGTTCTCTTCGGATTCCTAATGTAGACGCCCTCACTTTTCCTTTTGCAGATGTACTGCTCCACTGGGAAGTAAAGGTTGGTGCCACCTAAGTGGGAACGGGATGATGTCCCCCTTCATTTGCCGGACATCAAGGACCCAGAATAGTGTAAAAGATTCACTTCAACTTATGACAAGAATCCTGACAGTGCCATATGGACCACTGTCTGGGTAGTGTGAAAAAAGCCTGAGAAGATGTTTTAGAGAAGCCAGGTAATTTTTCTGATAAAACAAACTTGATTTTCATTCAGTTGGTAGAAAAAACACGATGAGCTTTCCTCTTTAGGGGTTTAACATTTTTTATAATGTTTTGACATTTATGAAAAATTTATAATACATGTACAAGGTTTAAGTACCTAAAAATATAAAATATTTCATATTACGTTTTCCCTCCTACCACTTCCCTTCTTGTGAAAGCTCTGCTGCTTTCACGGTCAGTCATGGTGTTTCATTTCCCAGGAATCTTTCCAGAGTTTTGAATTTTTTAAAAATTATTTATTTGGCTGTGCCAGGTCTTAGTTGCAGCCTTCGGGACCTTTTCCACGGGAACTCTTAGCTGTGGCATGTGGGGCCTAGTTTCCTGACAAGGGACTGGACTCAGGCCCCTACAATGAGAGTGCAGACTCTTCACCACTGGATCAGGAGAGATGTCCCAGATTGTCATTTATGCAGACACAAGCGACTATGAATATCTGTTTCTTCTTCATTCTACATGGTGTTGCTAGTGGTAAAGATCCCACCTGCCAATGCAGGAGACAGAAGAGACTCGGGTTCAATCCCTGGGTCTGGAAGATCCTCTGGTGAAAGAAATGGCAATCCACTCTAGTATTCTTGCCTGGATAATCCCCATGGGGCAGAGGAGCCTGTTGGCCTACTGTCCACAGAGTCACAAAGTGTCAGACATGACTGACTGACTTAGCTCATAACCACATTTAAAACCATAAATAGTAGTATACTGTGCACAATGTTTTATTATATCTTGCTTATATTCAGCTGACAATATCTTGGCGAAAACTCTCTCTTGGGACACTATTTTCTGCAAATCAGTCCACTGAATGGATGAGGTACTATAACACACTTTGCTGGTCCACATTGGAATAAACACTAATATTCAATTAGATCTTGGCATTACAAAAAACAATGTAATGTATAACCAACCTTAGCCTATATTATTCCACTGCAGGAAAATGTATAAATTTGTAATGCATTGAATAATGCTCAATGTTCATGTGGGACTGAGAATCCTCACCAGCCAGAGTGAAGAAACCTCTTTGAATATGTGGGGCAGTCAACCAAGGCACAAAAAATGCATGTATTCGAGCTGAAACTGAAAAAAAATAAGAAAGGAAGAGAGAGAGTTATGAAACTAATCACAAGCCTTAAAATAGAGGGCACATATACTTGTCCTAACAAGTACAAGTACAAGTACTAACTTAGCAATTATCCTGAAAAGTGTTTGTTATGCAAGTAACCATTGCCTACCAGGAAAAAAATAAACACTTTCAGAAAACATAAAAATAAAACAAACAAAAGCATCTATATCACCCAGGAAACATTAAGACATTTAAGGGTCCTGTGTCAGACAGCAGGTCTGATGTATATTTCATACTATTTCATACCCACCCATAAAAAATGAATGTAAACCCCTTTATACACACTTCAAATATTTTAGAATATTCATGAAATTTACTACTTTTTGGAAAAATATGAATTGTCAAGACCATTATTTAAAGCAATTAAAATAAAAGAAAAATGAGCAAGGAAGGCTATAAAATAAAAACTTTTGAGAATTACTTCTGAAAATCATGTAAAAGCTATGCAAGCAAAGAACAAGTGGCTACAAAAGTACCACATAGTTTTAGAGAATCAAGAATAGAAGAACAGAAGACATCTGTATTTTGGGAATATACTTTAATCCTGCTGTCAGAACTTGACATAAGTGACAAAAAACAAAAGCACACACCAATTTTACCAACTATTCTTGGCCTCAAAATCCTATTCTATTAAATGCTAATAAATGATATATGAACATTTGCAGAGAAATTCTCCATCTCTAAAAAATTTTGGTGTACTCACAATTTTTGTTCTTTTAAAATAAGTCAAGTTGTATATCCTAAGAAGTGCTTGCTCCAAAAGACATGGAATATACCTAAAATGGAAAACTACTCAGCCATAAAAGTGAATGAAATAATGCCGTTCACAGCAACATAGATGAATATGGTGATTTCATATTAAGCGAAGTAAGTCAGATAGATAGAAAAAGACAAACATCGTGTGATATCACATATGTGGAATATTGACAAGATACAAATGAACTTATTTACAAGACAGAAGTAGGGTCACAGACATAGAAAACAAGCTTATGGTTACCAAAGAGGATCACGGGGGATGTGGAGAGAGGTAAATTAGGAGTTTGGGATCAATATGCACACACTACTGTATATGAACTAGGTGGACAACAAAGACCTACTGTATAGTGCAGGGAACTATACTCAATATCTTGCAATGGTCTGTAATGGGAAAGAATCTGAAAGAATATATAGCCTCTCAAAGAGACATGTCCAACTCTTTGGGACCCCAGGGTCTGTAGCCTGCCAGGCTTCTCTCAAAGGAGGGATCACAAGAGCTGGACACGGCGGAGGGACTAATATTACACCCCTACTACTATGCTCGTTCTTAGCCAACTGGAGAAAGACACGAACACCTTATCAGTGCCGCATTAAGTTTTGCTCTAAGATGCCTGCCCTATAGGGAACAGTTTGAACATATTCTGAATTTGAGTTGTGCTTGCAAGTAACTTTGTGAGGACAAACAGCTGGTGGATGGAGGCACGACTGACCCAGAGGATCCTAACCAGGCAGGAAAACACAGACACACTTAACACACAATAAAATAGCAAACTGACCGAGGGCATTGCAGCCAGTCATACTCCTTCGTTCTCCACTTGTCCACACGTAATTGTATACAGACTGCTGTAATTCTTGGCTACTGTAAAATAGAGTGTATTAATAGGAAATTTGAGACATAAAAGGACAAAAAGATCAGGAGACAACTGTCATTGAAAAGAGGGTTAATGGCTTACAGCTCCCAAGTAGATGGACAGGCCACACCACTGGGCCCCATGGGAAAGGACCGGAGTTGTCCAGAGAGGGAGGAAGGGGGATTCAGTACACGGACAGTTACTGTGACTCCTCAGGAGGCAACAGTGTGTGGGGTGTTCAGTTTCAGAACTGACTAGTGAATGTGGTGCTAGCGGCTATCATAGCTGCCCAGCTCTGGTGAAAAGGGAAGGGGAAAAGAGGCCCGGAGCCCAGCTAAAATGTCACCTATTCAGAGACAGGCCGGTAGTCCTGGAAGGCAAGCATAATATCCAGGATGGGAGAGCAAACAAACATACATGTCACACACCAAGAAGGAAACCAACAGTCATCCTCCTCCAGGAGGGAAATCTGCTTATTCGTTAAGTTATAGTGCGTTTTGAGCCCCTAAATTGGAAAGATGCCTCTAGAAGTCAACTTGTGTAATTAAAGTAGAAAAAGAGAATGAAAATGAGCAAAAATAAAAATAATGAAATGAAGAGAAAATGCAAAAAAAAATTACAAATGAACGAAAATGCAAAAAAAAAAAAAAAAGAAGAAGAAGAAGAAGAAGAAGAAGAAGAAAGAAAGAAAAAGACAACTAAGATGGAAAAGGAGCTGAAGAAATGAATCCAAAGTTGCAGCAAGACTATGGCTTTCTGGAGAAGCTCGGTTTGGACCATGACCAACGGCCCTGAAGGGAGAAAAGCATATGTGCCACACTCGTAGCATCATGTGTTTCTAGGACCCTGAACGCTAGAAGAGTGGCTAGTGGTAAAGCATAGAAACTGAAGTGGACCTCAGTGGAGGGCAAAGTTGAGGCAAGGGTTTATTGCTGTCCGGGGAGGGGTTGACCTCAGGCAGGGGACTGGGGTGGGGAGATGCCTGTGGGGTAGAGGGTAGGTGGAGAGACATGTTTCCACAAGTGTGTTAGAATCTGAAGGGTGAGCCCACAGAATTCCTCCCCAGCCCACTTGTGTGTGCTGAACTTGGAAGTGACTCTCTAGCGGGCAAGACTGGAAGGCCAAAGACACTCTGAATCATTTGCATCCTGAGCCCTTTGGTCCAGGACCAGATCAGAAGTGTGTGCGGGGCTTCGTCATGGGGAATTCCCCGAGCAAAGTGTGGGTGGTGGGATGTCGGGAGTGGGAGTGAGCACGCCCTCGGACGCCTCAGCCAATGAGGAGCTTGTGCGTGCGGGGGTGGGGCTGTGGGAAAGCCACCAAAGGCCCGAGGGGGCAGGGCCCAGGCCCTTTGTCGGAGAAGCACCATCTGAGGGAAGGAGGCGTCATCCTGCAGCTGCAGGTAGGAGATGAAAAGACTCGTGGGCCTTGATGCAGAGGCCCGGGGGCTTCTTCTGTGCACGGGGGTGGGGCGTGTTGGTCTCCCTTCAACGTCTTACACAGAGGGCAAGGTTGTCGGCCCAGCGCAGATGGTGTGGATGCCCTAGGGTAACCCTCTGTCCCGGAGGGGCCGTACCGGAGTTTGGGCGGCCCCAGCGGGGTGACATGGTCCTGGATCGGCAGGGGTGTTGCCTGGCCACCAAGTCGCACAGAGTTGGAGGGGGCTGTGGGGGTTCGGGGCTGGGCTTCAGAATCCGGGGAACACCTGCTACGTGAATGCAGCGCTGCAGTGTCTGAGCCACACGCTGCCCTTGGCCAGCTGACTGGTATCCCAGCAGCACGCCATCCTCTGTCCGACCCGCACCTCCTGTACGCTCCATGCCATGGGAGCTCACATGACCCGAGCCCTCCTTCACCCGGGAGAGGTGATCCGGCCCCGCAAGGACCTGCTGATGGGCTTCCACAGACATCAGCAGGAAGATGCCCACGAGTTTCTGATGTTCACTCTGAATGCCATGCAGCAAGGCTGCTTGAGTGCATCCCAGCCGTCGGGCCATCCCTCCGAGGACACCACCCTCATCCGTCAGATATTTGGTGGGACTTGCCACCAAACACCATTGCCTCGGTGTTTCAGACACGTGTGACCCTTATCTGGACATTAGTGTGGATATCACGGTGGCTCAGAGTGTGGAGCAAGCTCTGAGAGAGCTGGTGAAGCCCGAGAAGCTGGACGCTGAAAATGCCTATGACTGTGGCGTTTTTCTATGGAAGGTGCCTGCCACCAAGAGGTTGACTTTGCACAGCACGTCCCAGGTCCTGGTGCTGGTGCTGAAGCGGCTCACACAGGTGAGCGGGGCCAAAATGGCTCAGGAAGTGCGCTATCCCCAGTGCCTCGACCTGCAGCCCTACACGTCTGAGCGGAAGGCAGGGCCATTGGGCTACGTGCTCTATGCCGTGCTGGTGCACTCCGGGTGGAGTTGCGAGCAAGGACACTACTTTGCTTACGTGTGAGCGGGCAATGGCCAGTGGTATAAGATGGACGATGCCAAGGTGAGCTCCTGTGACGAGAGTGCTGCCCTGAGCCAGAGCGCCTACGTCCTCTTCTACTCCCGGGAGGGTGCGTGGCAAGCCGGTGCTGGGGGAGGGGCAGCGCCCCCCTGCCGGCCGACCCCACACACCCCGGGGAACCTGAACCCGCCGGCCCCGGGGAGCCCGCGGGAGACGCCAGCGGCAGAGCTCCTGGGTCGCAGGTGTCCCCGGGGGACACAGAGGTCGAAGGAATCAGCTTAGAGCGGTGGAGACGCCTCCAAGAGCACAACCGGCCAAAGCCGGCCTTCGACCTCCGGAAGATCCAGTCGGCGCTGCCTGCCGGCGCAGTCGTGATTCACCAGTCCAAACACGGAGGAGGGAGAGACGGCAAGCTGCCTGGACAGGAGCACCACTGGCTCGACCGTCCCAGCACGGACAGCCCGCCTCCGGGCCCGAGGAGCGTTGGCAACGGCCCTTGTGCCAGCGGGAGGGCCCGAGCGACCAAGAGGAAGAACAAGAAGCCGCGGCCATCTCTGGGGCTGTGGCGGTAGGTAGGCTCGGAGGCACATGCGTGCAGAAGCCCGCGCACACTCTGCGTGCGGCACGCCCTGTGTGACCCACCAAGAGTTCCGGCGAGGAGCGAGTTCCTCTCGGCGGTGTGGCTGGTGCAGCCTCCTGGAAAGAGGCAGGGCCTGCAGTGTGCCCGGGGCCATGTTATTCACCTGGATCATGCTGAGCGGGCGAGGTCTCCAGGGCTGGCTCTGATGGGAAGTTACTGGAGAGGATGGGGTGCGTGACCGGGTCTGAGCACGGTCCGAGGTCCTCACGCTTCTGCGCGGGTGGGAGAGTCCTCTCTGGATGGGACTTTGGGTGTGGGTTTGCCTTTCTTTCCCGTCTGCATTCTCTGGCCGCACCGCTGGCCTCTGGTGAGTGACGCGGCAGGGAGACACCTCACAGTCTGCTCACAGCCAGCCGAGCAAGGAGACGATCTCCTGAGCCCTTCGGGGGCCGGGAGGAGCGGGTGCGGGTCCCTGAATCATGTCCTTCTGGCCGGTCATGCTCTCGAAAATGCCCCAACCATCGAGCAGGGTCCGGGGAGAAGATGGGCGACCAGGCTCTATGGGTGGAATGTCCTTGGGAGGCATAGTGCTACTTGGGAAAGGGACTCTGGCAGGAATGACGCGGGGATCTGCTCGTCACCGGCAGGACGCTCGTGCGCAGAGATGCCTGGGGCTCCATTTCCGGTGCAAGGAGTCTGCTGCAGAACCTCCAAGTGCCAAACGGGAGAAGTGATTCACCGTGCCCCCAGCACCACCGCCAGCACCACCGGCACAAACACGACGGCCGAGGGGAGAAAGGCAACCCGTCGAGTCCCAAAGAAACTTCTCCACCAGCATGGCACAGGTGCCTAAGTGGAGATGGCTCATGCAACCGTCCATTTCTGAAAGCAAAGGTCCTCCCCGCACTGAGGAAAGACCCAAGCCTGCCCTAGATGGTGAGAGCAAGACAACTGGTCATCCGACTCTGCCCATCCTATCTGTCCGTCAGTTGTCTCGTCCCGCTTGGCCCCGGACAAACGCCGCTGGACGCGATGAGACATGGCCGGCCTCCGAAGTGTCTGGGGCGGTGGGGAAACTGTCCTCTCCTAGCTGCTTTCCCGCCTGCCTCGTGATCCTGCGACATGGTGGAGGGGCGCGCGAGGACCCTTATCGATCCCCTCTTGTGGTTTCTTTCTTTCTCTTGGTTGCCGGCTTCAAACCCAAAGCCCTGCATCAAACGGTGGACCTGGAATTTGTGATTTAGCATCTCAGATCTAGAGGGTTGCCTGTGGCTCCTGACCACGCTCTTCGGCTTGGCAAGGAACAGAGAACTTTCCGCTGGCGTTTTCCCCCGCACGGTTACCTACAGTGCACCGTGCCCTCCACCCGTAGAGAGGACAAAGAATGATGAGCAGTATCTTCCCCCAAGAGCACGAACAAGCGTGCCCTGGTCGAGGAAGTCGAGCCACCTACAGGCCACCCTCATTATCACCACCAATCTTCCTCCGCCCCAAGGCCTCAAATGGACTTACTGCTTGCCCCATCCACACCCTCTGGAGAAGGAGAAGGAGAAGGAGAAGGAGGTGCAAAAGGAGAAGAATGGTGATTGGAATGGTGTGGCAGAGTGAATGGGAAGGTCGCCTGATGCTGAGGCAAATGCGTGCAAAAGAGAGACAAACGCTGGCTGATCTGGCTTCTCTGTGCCATGGGAAGGAGGCAAAAGGACAGCAAGGTTGTGAGCACGTGGGTCATAAAGCACAAAGCGATAGGGTTCTGGGATGGGATGGGTCAGCGAGAGGTGGGAGGGGTGCGAGAGGCTAAGGAAGAAAGCGGGGTCACGGCCGTCTTTTCCTAATTAGGATCAACGCAGTCAACACGTCAGCTATGGGAAACCTGTGGACTGTGGAAGACCCGTAGTGCTGGAAGGCAAGCATAATGTACAGAATGGGAGAGCAGACAGACATACATGTCACACACCAAGAAGGAAACCAGCAGTCATCCTCCTACAGGAGGGTAATCTCTTTATACCTTAAGGTATAGTGCATTTTGAGCCCCTAAATTGGAAAGATGACTCTAGAAGTCAACTTGTGTAATTAAAGTAGAAAAAGAGAATGAAAAGAAGGAGAAAATAATAATAAATTGGGCAGAAAAAAAAAGAACTAATAAATGAAGGAAAAAGAAAAAAAAAGTAGAGGTAAAAGAAAGAAAAGGACAACTAAGATAGAAAAGGAGCTGAAGAAATGAATCCAAAGTTGCAGCGAGACTATGGCTTTCTGAAGGAGCTTGCTTTGGACCATGACCAACGGCCCTGAAGGGAGAAAAGCATATGTGCCACACTCGCGGCATCTTTTGGTGCTAGGACCCTGAACGCTAGAAGTGTGGCTCGAGAGAAAGCATAGGTATTGGAGTGGACCTCAGTGGAGGGCAAAGTTGAGGCAAGGGTTTATTGTTGTCCGGGGAGGGGTTGTCCTCAGGCAGGGGTCTGGGGTGGGGAGACCCCTCAAGGGGAGAGGGTAGGTGGGCAGACATATGTTTCCACAAGTGTGTTAGGATCTGAAGGGTGTGCCCACGGAATTCCTCCCCAGCCCGCTTGTGTGTGCTGAACGTGGAAGCCCTGCAGTGACTCTCTAGCGGGCAAGGCTGGAAGGCCAAAGGCCCCCCCGAATCATTTGCATCCTGAGCCCTTTGGTCCAGGGCCAGATGGGAAGTGCGTGCGGGGCTTTATCATGGGGAATTCCCCGAGCAAAGTGTGGGCGGTGGGATGTCGGGAGTGGGAGTGAGCACGCCCTCAGACGCCTCAGCCAATGAGGAGCTTGCGCATGCGGAGGTGGGGCTGTGGGAAAGCCATCAAAGGCCCGAGGGGGCGGGGCCCAGGCCCTTTCTCCGAGAAGCACCTTCTGAGGGGAGGAGGCGTCGTCGTGCAGCTGCAGGTAGGAGATGGAAAGACTCATGGGCCTTGTGTGCAGAGACCCGGGGGTGCTTCTGCGCACGGGGGTGGTGCGTGTCCATCTCCCTTCAACGTCTTACCCTTGTTATGCCCAATCTCTGAGTCCCTGAGTGGGAATAGAGAAGGCCTCCAAGACAATGCAACTCACAAAAAAGGAAGTTTATTTCTGACTAGAGCCAGGGCTCTCCGACGCAACCAACACAGTGGTGCGGGTCAGAGAGCCCCGAGCCCAAGCTGTTAAACAAATTGATAGGGTGCACAGACGCCATTGGTAGTTGATTTAAGCGGATTGGTTACAAATTTGCAAAGCAATTTCATTGGTCAAAACTTCGCGCGGGCGGGACTTTCCCGGGGGTTTCTGCCCCATTCCTAATTTCCTAAGTTTCAAACAGCGGTCTGTATTAAGTGAAAGCTAATTGGTCCTAATTGGCAAACAGCGGTCAGTGTTAAGTGAAAGTTAATTGGTTGTATCCAGGTGACCTGATAATCTTACCAAGTAGGAAGGCCTACTCCGAACCTAACCTGCGTTACTTCTGCTCGCCTCACATTCCCCTCTGTCTGTTGTTCAAATAGAGGAATCTTCCTCTTTTCCATCTTGGGCCACCGACAGTATAAGTGACCCAGGAGGGTAGTCAGCCTGGGGGAGTGTTGAAACCAAGACTCAAACCATCTCTGCTGGGCTTCCCGTTCTCTCTTTCGTTGCGCCAGTCCCTCTCTCATTTTTGCCCTAGATTCTCTTACCACTCTTGTATGGTCTCCATAGAAACCTCGCAGACCCTACCCGGTTTGAGAAAAATCAATTCTAATCCTCTCTTATTCTGCAAGACCCCCTCAAACAAGGAAGTCAAAGACTTCTCTAAGTGACTGTTTGCATCTACAGCTGCTCATAGGGAGGAAAGCCCTTGGCCTTGCAGAGGTAGTGAAGCTTGGTCAAATTGCACCCATATCTGAGGTACTTGGCCCTGCGGATTGCGCCACACTCGGGGCTACCAAATCTCTGTTTCCTACGTCCCATTCCCGGGGCCCATCACAAGAGGATACACAGCTCCAGCTCCTGCAATAATAGCTTTCCATGCCACCACAGATTTGCCCGGGCACTCGAAGAACCCCTCTTGGCTGAGTTTTCTCCTGGTCCCCACTGCTCCCCATGGCCCGAATTGTGGTTGTTTCCCCCGGGGTTATTCCCCGAGGAAGATTCCCCTTAGGTCAAAGTAAAGGTCTGGCCACCAGGTGTGCGAAGGGTGAATTCCTGAGGTCTCATTGAGCAGCTCATGAGTCTGCCTGTCGCTGAGCAGCAGGAGAATTTGGAGGCCTTCCGGTGGACGAGTCAAAGGATTCGACGGGTGAGGACTCACCTTCCATTCTGCTCGTGCTTTTTCCTGTTCTTCTAGTGTAGCTTGCCCCACGTGATTGCAGTGAACCCAGGGTCCAATCCCGTCGACCTTGACAGCAGTAGGAGTGGTAAGGAGAACAACATAAGGGCCTTCCATCTAGGTTCTAATACCCACAGGAGGGGGTCTTCCATACAGAATCTCAAAAGGGGTAAGATTCAGCTTAAAGAGTGCGAAGGGAAGGAGGGTCATCCAGTCCCCGCCAGTCTCTATTGCCAACTTTGTCAAAGTTTCTTTTAGAGTCCAATTCATTCTCTCAACCTGTCCTGAGCTCTGGGGATTATCCATTTCATCCCCAGGGCTTGGACCAGCCCTTGTACAATCTAGCTCACAAAGGCAGGTCCGTTATCAGAGCCCATAGTCACTGGCAGCCCATACCTAGGTATTATCTCCTCTAAGATCCTTTTAGCAACCACTATTGCTGTCTCTCCCTTAGTGAGGAAGGTTTCCACCCACCGTGAGAAGGTATCTACCAGAACCAGCAGATCGTGATACCCGTACTTGCCTGGCCTTACCTCAGTGAAATCTATCTCCCAGTGTTGCCGTGGCTCTTCCCCTCGGTACCTCATTCCCATGTGCTGCTTTTTCCCTGTCCTCATCAGCTGGCACGCTTTGCAAGCCTGGATTATCTCTCGTCCAGTTGCATTTTCCTCAAACACTGATCAACATGCAGATTCAGTCCATATTTGCTTTCATTTATCTACTAAGTGTACCCAAGCTTCTTCTTCAGAGACTCTGGCATCTCAGGGGGAGGAGGGCGAGGGAGCCTGAAGTAGATCTTCACAGAATCATAGATAAACCACTGTAGCGCAGTCAGAGTGCCGATCATGATGATGCAGGCAAAGAGTCCCTTCCATACACATCTAAATCCAAGTATTAAGAGGTCCCCGGTGGCATGGCTGCATGCCTCCTCAGTGGTTCCAGTGTCCTTTAACTTCTGTGGGTTCACCTGAATACGGCATTTCACTAATTCCAGAGGAACACCAGCAGTGTGTGTCAGACCACAACTTAAGACCCCACCAAAGCCACACAGTGCATAAAACTTCGCAGAGCCATATTCACAACTGTACTCTTCTACCGTGGTGGCTCCCACTTTCCTTTGCCCATCTGCTCCCATTGGTGAACCATATTAGCTCACTGTTGTCTAGGGATACATCAGTTAAGTCTTTTCGTGCTGCCAGGGCCTCAGCCCGTAATGACCTCTGGGTGGCAAGTTTGATATTCGTAGAGGTCCTCACTTACAGCCTCATTAAACAAGGTAGGGGAGTTCTTAAATCCCTGTGGGAGGTGGGCCCAAGTTAATTGTATCACCGGTTGGCCTTCCCCCTCGGTCCACTCAAAGGCAAACATCTCCTGGCTCTGGGCCACCAGGGGTAGGCTGAAAAAGGCATCTTTCAAGTCTAACACAGTGTACCATGTGTACTCAGGCAGCAAACTGCTCAGGAGGGTATATGGGTTAGAGACAGTGGGGTGTATGTCACTCGCCCATTTGTTGACTTCTCGGAGGTCTTGGACAGGTCTGTAATCTGTCCCTCCTGGCTTCTTCACTGGCAGGTAGAGGGTGTTCCAAGGGGATTGACACTGCTTGAGAATTCCGTCATCCATGAGATGCCAAATATGGGGAGTGATCCCCTGCCTAGCTTCCTGGCTAATGGGATACTGTCTCACCCTCACAGGAGTTGCCCCAGCCTTTAGCTCGATGATGACCAGATGTGTCTGTTTGGCCAGTCCCATCCCTGCCGTTTCAGCCCAGGCCAACGGGTATTTATTCATCCCTTAAGGCTAAGGATAAGACATGTATTGGCTGTCCAAGCCCATCCATGATTGTCATTCTCCCAGCTCTGTAGGCTTAACTGAATAAAACCCAATGGCCACTACTTTCTTCCACAGAATCTTAGCATAATCAGTACTGCTATGACACAGGAATGGGATCTCATTTCTCTCCATTTCCTGCTTTAACTACTCTCTCCCCAAGAGTTCTCACCTGCTTAAGCCCCTCTCTAGAAGGGACAGATGTTTTCACAATATCATCAATAGCCCACCACTGATCAGCAAGGTAAAGTGCCACAGCTGTGAATGAGTCCTCAGGTGCAAAAAGAGCAAGAACTTTCTGGGTCTGATCTCCACCATAGAGAGGTACAAAGCCTACATTTGACAGGCTAATAGGAAAACATTCCAGATTTTCAGGGTCCCCACACCTCAGATCTAACATTTAATCTTCAGCAGAATTTTCCAGATCCTCATGACTGCAATTATCCAACATATCCACAAGGAATGCCATCGGCCAAATGAATCTGAGTCAACAAGTCTCTTCCAAGTAGAGCGGTTGGCCATTCTGGTATCACCAAAAACGAATGGGACACCTGGTGGGTCCCCAGATCTACTTTTCATTCTGTGGTCCAATAATATCTTTTTGTCCCCGTGTCTCCTTGCACCACGCTGGTTCTCTTAGACATTTGTCCCAGTTTTTGATTTAAAACAGAGTGTTGGGCACCAGTATCTACCATGAAGCCAACGGGTTTCCCTTCCACATGTATGATTACCCAGGACTCGGGGAGGGGTGCCGAGTCTTGACTCCCCTAGTCACTGTCTTTCCCCACATATAGAACTCGAGTTCCAGGGGAGATTCTCTCTCTCTGGGTTGTACCTCTCCTTGGGTCCCTCTTAGGGCATTCGTTTTTCCAGTGCACCTGTTCTTTGCAGTAGGCACACTGATCCTTCTTTAGGACCTGCCTTTTTGGTTTCTGTTTTTCTCCCGTCCAGGGGTCTCAAGGTTCCCTCAATTCTGTTCCGGCTTTTATCCCCGCAAAAAGAATCTGGGCTAGCTCCCTCTGGTTCTTCTGGTTTTCCCTCACTCTATGTTCTCTATCTTACTTCCTGATCCTTTCAGCTAATTCCCTTTCCTCCCGTCAAATTCATTCTTCACTTTCTTCTGGGGTCTCCCTATTACTAAATACCTTTTCAGCTGCTTTCAGTAAATCCTGTATCGTCTGTTCTCCCAATCCTTCTATCTTTTGTAATTTCCTCCTAATTTACAAATGCTAATTTACAAGTGCGTGAATCCTCAGCGTGGGGGTCCATAGGTGTATATTGCCTGAAAGCTTCCATCAGCCTCTCTAGGAAGGCTGCCGGGCTCTCAGTGGGCTCTTGCCTTACTAAATTTACCTTTGCCAAATTTCTCTGTTTTCTTGCTGTGGCCCACAGGCCAGCCATCAGAGTCTGGCAGTACACTTGGAGATGCTCCGTACCTTCCGTTCGCTCAAAACCCCAGTTAGGCCGCAACAGAGGAAACCCCTTGTCCACAAGATGAGGCTGGGCGGTTGGCCTCCTGTCGGCCCCTGGGACCCGTTTCCACGCTTCTTCCTGAATTCGCTCCCGTTCTTCTGTGGCGAAGAGCACCTGCAACAGCTGCTGTCAATCGTAGTGAAAGGAGAGTTTCACCTGGTCGGGCTCTAGTTACTGAGGCTCACTTATTGTAGGGCCTTCAGAGTCCGCCAGAGTGTAGCCTGGCCGGGACTCATCAATTGCCCCCACAACCATTTGCCAGTTCACTGAAACTCCTGAAAAGAGTAGACACACACAAACACGGAGAGCCAAAGACAAACACACAGACAGACAAATGTTGGCTGACAACACAGAAACCTTTCTCCTGTTCCAGATATCTTCCTGCTTCACAGCAGGGCCTCAGATTTACACTGGACTTCCTGTGCCAGATACTTTCCTGCTTCACATCAGGGCCTCGCATTTACACTAGACTTCCTGTGCCAGATACCTTCCTGCTTCACAGCAGGGACCCAGATTTACACTGGACTTCCTGTGCCAGATATCTTCCTGCTTCACATCAGGGCCTCGCATTTACACTAGACTTCCTGTGCCAGATACCTTCCTGCTTCACAGCAGGGCCTCGGATTTACACTGGACTTCCTGTGCCAGATACCTTCCTGCTTCACAGCAGGGCCTCGGATTTACACTGGACTTTCTTGTCCTGCCTGAGACAATGCCGGCACACACACAGACATGTACAAACACGGAAATCTGAAGGCAAGCACACTACAAACAAACGTCAGCGGACAAACAGCGCTGGGTTCTCGGGCCCCCTGAGTGTTCCTGAGCACCGGTGCTATTATCTATCCTTCCCCTCTTTCCTGGGAGTGTTCTCTTCCCCTGGTCAAGGGATCCCAGATGGCCCCCAAATGTTATGCCCGACATCCGAATCCCCGAGCGTGAATACAGAAGGCCTCCAAGACAATGCAACTGGCAAAAAGGGGAAGTTTATTACTGACTCGAGCCAGGGCTCTCCGACACAACCAAAGCAGTGGTGTGGGTCAGAGAGCCCTGAGTCCAAGCTGTTACATAAATTTATAGAGTGAGCACACGCCTTTGGTAGTTGATTTAAGCGGATTGGTTACAAATTTGCAAAGCAATTTCATTGGTCAAAACTTTCACGCGGGCGGGACTTTCCCAGGGGTTTCTGCCCGTTCCTAATTTCCTAATTGGCAAACAGCGGTCAGTATTAAGTGGAAGCTAATTGGTCCTAATTGGCAAACAGCAGTCAGTGTTAAGCAAAAGCTAATTGGTTGTATCCAGATGACCTGATAATCTTACCAAATAGAAAGGCCTACTCCTAATCTAAGCTGCGTTACTTCTGCAGGCCTCACAACCTGAGGGCAAGGTGGTCGGCCCAGCGCAGCTCCTGCGGATGCCCCTCGGGGAACCTCTGTTTCTGAGTTGTCATCGCTGGTGGTTGGGTGGCCCCAGTGGGGTGACTTGGCTACTGGGTCAGCAGGGCTAATGCCTGGCCAATAAGTGGCCCTAAGTTGGAGGGGGTCGTGGGGGGTCGGGACCGGGCTTCAGAATCTGGGGAACACCGGCTACGTGAAAACAGCACTTCAGTGTCTGAGCCACACACTGCCCCTGGCCAGCTGGATGGTGTCCCAGCATCACACCACCCTCTGTCGGGCCCGCACCTCCTGCACTCTCTGTACCATGCGAGCTCACGTGACCCGAGCCCTCCTTCACCCGGGAGAGGTGATCTGGCCCCGCAAGGACCTGCTGGCGGGCTTCCACAGACACCAGCAGGAAGTCGCCTACGAGTTCCTGATGTTCACTCTGAATGCCATGCAGCAAGGCTGCTTGAGTGCATCCCAGCCGTTGGCCCATCTCTCCGAGGACACCACCCTCATCCGTCAGATCTTCCACGGGACTTGAAGGTCTCAGATCCAGTGTCTCCACTGCCTCGGTGTCTCAGACACGTTCGACCCTTATGTGAACATCAGCCTATATATCACGGCACCTCAGAGTGTGGAGCAAGCTCTGAGAAAGCTGGTGAAGCCCGAGAAGCTGGACTCTGAAAATGCCTAGGACTGTGGCGTTTGTCTGCGGAAGGTGCCTGCCACCAAGAAGTTGACTTTGCACAGCACGTCCCAGGTCCTGGTGATAGTGCTGAAGTGGTTCACACAGGTGATCGGGGCCAAAATGGCTCAGGAAGTGCACTATCCCCAGTGCCTGGACATGCAGCCCTACACACTGAGCAGAAGGCAGGGCCACTGGACTACATGCTCTATGCCGTGCTGGTGCACTCTGGGTGGAGTTGTGAGGGAGGACACTACTTTTCTTACGTGCGAGCAGGCAACGGCCAGTGGTATAAGATGGACGCAGCCAAAGTGACTGCCTGTGATGTGAGTTCTGCCCTGAGACAGAGCACCTACATCCACTTTTACTCCCAGGAGGGTGCCTGGGAAGGGGTTGAGCCGGTGGAAGACAACAGCGGCAGATCTCCTGGGTCTCAGGTGTCCCCAGGGGACACAGAGGTCGAAGGAATCAGCTTAGAGCAGTGGAGATGCCTCCAAGAGCACAACCGGCCGAATCTGGCCTTTGACCTCCTGAAGATCCAGTTGGCCCTGCCTGCCGGTGCAGTTGTGATTCACCAGTCCAAACACGGAGGAGGAAGAAACAGCAAGCTGCCTGAACAGGAGAATGACGGGCTCGATCACACCACCGCCAGCACCACTGGCACCAACACAATGACCAAGGGGAGAAAGGCGACCCAACGAGTCCCAAAGAAACTTCTCCACCAGCATGGCACAGGTGCCTAAGTGGAGATGGGTCATGCAACCGTTCCTTTCTGAAAGCAAAGGTCCTCCCCGCACTGAGGAAAGACCCAAGCCTGCCCTAGACTGTGAGAGCAAGACCATTGGACATCCGACTCTGCCCATCCTATCTGTCAGTCAGCTGTCTCGTCCCGCTTGGCCCTGGACAAATGCCGCTGGATGCAATGAGACACGGCCAGCCTCCGAAGTGTCTGGGATGGTGGGGAAACTGTCCTCTCCTAGCTGCTTTCCCGCCTGCCTCAAGATCCCGGGACCTGGTGGAGGGGCGCCCGAGGACCCTTATCGATCCCCTCTTGTGGTTTCTTTCTTTCTTTTGGTTGCTGGCTTCAAACCCAAAACCATCCATCAAACGGTGGACCTGGAATTTGCGATTTAGCATCTCAGACCTAGAGGGCCAACTGTGCCTCCTAACCACGCTTGTTGGCTTGGCAAGGAACAGAGAACTTTCCACTGGCGTTCTCCCCCACACGGTTACCTACAGCCCACCGTGCCCTCCACCCGTAGAGAGGACAAAGAATGATGAGCAGTATCTTCCCCCAAGAACACGAACAAATGTGCCCTGGTCGAGGAAGTCGAGCCACCTACAGGCCACCATCATTATCACCACCAATCTTCCTCCGCCCCAAGGCCTCAAATGGACTTACTGCTTGCCCCATCCACACCCTCTGGAGAAGAAGAAGGTGAAGGAGAGGGAGAAGGAGAAGGAGGTGAAGAAGGTGAAGAAGGAGAAGAAGGAGAAGAATGGTGATTGGATTGGCGTGGCAGAATCAATGGGAATGTCGCCTGATGCTGGGGGAAATCCGTGCAAAAGAGAGACAAATACTGGTTGATCTGGCTTCTCTGTGCCATGGGACGGAGGCAAAAGGACAGCAAGTTTGTGAGCACCTGGGTCATAAAGCACAAAGCAGTAGCATCCTGGGATGGGATGGGGCAGCTGGAGTTGGGAGGGGTGTATAAGGCTAAGGAAAAAGCGGGGTCACGGCCAACTTTTACTAGTAAGGATCAACGGAATCAACATGTCAGCTATGGGAAACCCGTGGACTGTGGAACACCCGTGCTGGAAGGCCAGCATAATGTCCAGGTCGGGAGAGCAAACAAACATACATGTCACACACCAAGAAAGAAACCAACAGTCATCCTCCTCCAGGAACGAAATTTGTTTATACCTTAAGTTATAGTGAGTTATGAGCCCCTCAGTTGGAAAGATGACTCTTGAAGTCAGCTAGTGTAATTAAAGAAGAAAAAGAGAATGAAAACAAGCAAAAAATCATAATAAAATGAACAGAAAATAAAGGAAAATTTAAAAATGAAAGAAAACACACACACAATTAAAAAAAATAAGAAGAAGAAAGAAATACAAAAACAACTAAGATTAAAAATGAGCTGTAGAAATGAATCCAAAGTTGCAGCGACCTTATGGCTTTCTGAAGAAGCTCTCTTTCGATCATGACCAATGGCCCTGAAGGGAAAAAAGCATTTTTGCCACACTTATGGCATCTTTTGGTGCTAGGACCTTGAACGCTAGAAGAATGGCTAGTGAGAAACCATAGAAATTGGAGTGAACCTCAGTCGAGAGCAAAGTTGAGGCAAGGGTTTATTGTTGTCCGGGGAGGGGCTGCCCTCAGGCAGGGGTCTGGGGTCGGGAGACCCCTAAAGGGGAGAGGGTAGGTGGGCAGACATATGTTTCCACAAGTGTGTTAGGATCTGAAGGGTGAGCCCACGGAATTCCTCCCCAGCCCGCATGTGTGTGCTGAACTTAGAAGCCCTCAGTGACTCTCTAGCGGGCAAGGCTGGAAGGCCAAAGGCCCCCCGAATCATTTGCATCCTGAGCCCTTTGGTCCAGGGCCAGATGGGAAGTGCGTGCGGGGCTTCGTCATGGGGAATTCCCCGAGCAAAGTGTGGATGGTGGGATGTCGGGAGTGGGAGTGAGCACGCCCTCAGACGCCTCAGCCAATGAGGAGCTTGCGCGTGCGGAGGTGGGGCTGTGGGAAAGTCATCACAGGATCGAGGGGGCGGGGCCCAGCCCCTTTTTCAGAGAAGCACCATCTGAGAGAAGGAGGCGTCGTGTAGTGCAGGTGCAGGTAGAAGATGGAAAGACTTGCTCTCAGATTCCTCCCTTCCCGATGGTGAGATGTGCAGGGCGCCTGAAGGCATTTCTGCATCTCCCTGATTGCGGGTGCTAGGTGAACCTAGCTTGCTTAGAGCAGAATCATACTGTTCTAAGCAGAGATTTTCATACTCCCCCAAGCAGGAAATGAAGACACCTTAAAATCATGCTGTTACATGACAAAAGCAAGTTGTAAAACAACACACATCATTTGTCTAGCTGAGCTAAAATATAATACTATATTCTCCATATATATATATATATATATATATATATATATTTGAATTTTTTTTTTAAAGCTGTGAGAATATATACAAATGAACCACAGGTACCTTGATAGGGAAGAAAGAGAAATTTTACTTTTACTCTAAATTATCCAGTTTTTTTGTGTGTACTTTTAATTCAGGATGAACTTGAACAAAAGAGTATATTGTTTGTATTAAATAAACACAGTATCTATGATTGTACAGGACTAGCTTATCATAAAAACCAAACCAATGTATTTCAGAGTCAAACAAATGACAAGCTATGTGTAAGAGACTGAATATTTGCTGAAGTGTTAAAGACAGAAGGAGCACACGAGCAGCCCAATCAATGAAATGTGGGCTGAACACTGATGTCTCCTACAGTCACTAGAACATACCTTGAACACTTGCTGGGTTTATGTCAGCCTGGAAATCAGTTACCTGTTTAAGGCAAGTCAGAATTTATGCCAGGCCCATAGTAAAGACATGTTTTAACTAATTTGGCTGCCAATACCTCTGAGGGTAAGAATATGTACATTTTATTCTCAAAACTTATTTTGGCATGTCCTATAATGAATTATTTCATTAAAAACAAAACACTCAAACCAACATTGAAAACCACCCTTTTGGTATACCTTAAAGCTTTTGCTATCTTAGAGCTTTCTCTTTTTCTGTCATCTCTTAAACACATGCAAAATAAATACAGTGGAGTGCCCAGCAGGAGCTGTTACTTAAGGAGCTCTGGGCCTCAGTCCTTAGTAGGAGATTAAGTGGCAAAGAGCATTTTTGCTCCAGAATTCTAAAGGCATTTTGGTGTTGGATAATCTGAACCTGTGGAAAGCATATGACAGCCTGATACTGTTTCTTACAACTGCCGCAGTTCAATGATTTTCATTATCTTACTTTCTGTAAGCAAATATTGAGAATGCTCAGGACAGAGCATAAATATAATGATATAAATCATTATAAATAGCATATAAGCAGAAAGTTTAGTTAGATGTGAGTCTAACTTACCTTAAATTCCTAGCTCCTGTGACTCTCAGTCCATAAGGCTCAGACTACATTCTTTGGGCATTTCTACAGAGTGGACAGTAGGTAGCACCTTCACCCTGTTTAAAAAACAGTTCACCAGCTTTCCTTGTTTGCTTGCATTTTAACTGTTTTACCACCATTGCACAGAAAACAAAGTAATTTCGTTCGTAAGTGTATGAAGTCCAGATGAATGTCTTGGGAGCAATTTCAGAACACAAAGCCAATTAACTGAATCTGTAGGAAGCATTTACAAATAACCACAGAAAAGACTTTACGTTTCTGCAGACCCAAACTCCAAAAAGAAAGTGAAAGTCACTGAGTCATGTCTGACTCTTTGTGACCCCTTGGACTGTAATCCCGTCAGGCTCCTCTGCCCATGGAATTCTCCAGGCAAGAATGCTGGAGTGAGTGCCATTCCCTTCTCTAGGTGTCGGGAGCCGCCCCGGTGTGCCCAAACTGTGACAAAGTCATGGGACGAGAGAGGAACCTGCAAGGCAGCTCTTTCTCACACGGGATTGCCCGGGGGCCCAATATGTCCCCTCAGGAGTCTCTAGGATGAGAAAGGAATCTGCAAGCAGCTCTTCCCCTCAAGTATGTCCGGGGGGAATGGTATGTCCCTTTCTTCCTTCTGTTTTACTGTTGTTGGGGTTTGTATTAATTTTTGGAAATATAATATATAGTAATAAGGCCTCCCTGGAAAAGTCCAAGCCTTTTTTGGAAATGCTCATGATTGCTCTGGCTCAGGACATGACCATAAACATCAAGCCAGCAAAGAAAAGGCCACAGGTATAGTTTGGCTGCTTGCTTAAAAGATTATAATGTTCCAGAATAGAAAAGAGTAGACGCATTTAGATTTAGAAGTAGATGTATTGCATCAGTTTACTTGCTCCTTGGTGGAGAGGGTTTTCATTCTTGCTGTTTCCTTGCTGCTTTTTGTTCATTGTTTCCTTTTCTTTAAACAACATGAGGTTATGGGTATTCTTGTAGAGTTAGGAAATGGGGTACATAGATTTCAATAGCAGGTTTATATTAACCTGCCATTATCTCACTATTAACAGAGGTGTTCTGCTTCTTTAGAGGTGTTTTTGCTGTTTAATAATTAATCATTGTAAATTGAGATTTTGTGGTTTCAGGTAAAGAAAAAAATCAGGTTTTTCTCATGGCACTATTCTCAGAAATGTCAAACAGGTTACTGTGACCCTTCCCATGTATTGTTTTATTGTCCAAAGAATTTACACTGTGCCTGAGATTTGTAGGACATTGTTCTTGTTAGAGTGACAATGTTAGGCCATGGAGGGAAGAAGGCTATGTACGGGGTATTTAAAAATAAACTCTGTAATCGGAAATGTTCTAGATGAATGGACAGGGGAAAACACGGGAAAGAAAAGTATTGACAAACGGCCTGCTGCTTCCTGCCTGCTGCCGGGCATTATGAGAAGGCCCCAAGGAGATCTAGGAAAAGCAAAGGGGAGTCCAACTCAGCAGAGCGGCCTGGAAGCGCGAGGGAGCTAAAGAGACAGGAAGCACGAGTCAGGTCAAGCAACGACCCACTTCCGGCTGTGCTGATAACGGACGTGGCCGAGCTTCCTGCTCCCTGGGCGCGCGTCTCTGCGTCTGCAGGCACTTCCGGTTTGACTCACCGTGAGAGGCGACTGCTTGTCAGAGGGTAGATCTTTTCTGTCATCGATAAACTGTCTTTTCCTTGCTGTCGGCCCTGTAATCCGGCACTATATGCTCCTTGTCCTACTGGCTGCTAACATTTTCTGTAAAAGGAGATCTAACTGTCAAGAGTTCAAAATTCCAGTGGTCTGTGAAGTCCCACCGCCAATCCACTCTCCAGAGTTGTGTTTGAATCAGGCAAAAATACTCATTACAGACTTAGGATTGAACATACTAATGTGAGAACATGAATGAATTTAGAACTTTTAGAAAGTCTAATTTTAAAGGTATTTGTTTATCTTTAAAGCCCAATGAGAAAATTTTACTCTTACTTATCTTGTCTGAGGAATAAACATGGACAGATACTGAAAAAAAACGACAAAATTTGAGGCTTTGAAGAATGGAATTAAAAGAGAATGGGTCTCATGAAGAGTAACTCCTTTGGGATGGAGAAGCCGAGAGGAGAAACAAATTGATTCAAGAAAAGAGCTTATTATTAGAGCTGAGGTCATCTGCCATTTAGTCAAATTTACTTTTCTGCATGTCAGATCACCTTATATAGACCTGTACAGACACACAATACAACCACCATCTCCACTGATACACAGAGGGCTGCCCTGGCCACCGCTCAGACCACCTTGTGGGGCACTCAAGATGCGCAGGACTCCATCCCATGTGTCCTGGGGAAGTGACTCCCATGAGGTCCAACCGCTGAGCCTAGTTTCACTCTGTTTTCAAACAGCCCTTTAAGTCCCCGAGGGCAGTGCTCGTCTCTCTCACCACATAAAATGTCCCCCCATGTTTCACTGCTCCTCATTAACATGGCTGCTGGTTTTATAATCAGTCTTAAGATATGGTCACCTGATTCTAATATTTTTTATTGTCCTGAAGTCAGTTAAGTGTTTTATATCTTATAAGCATATGAATATGTCAGATTCAGAGGAATAATTAAAGTATGAAGTCAAATGATTATCCTATCCATATGAAGTATATATAGTCTCTGGGAGATGGTGAAAGACAGGGAAGCCTGGTTTGAGCAGTCCATGGGGTCAGAAAGAGTTGGACATGACTGAGTGACTCAGCAATGATAAAATATTATCTCAGTTCATAATGAATGCACAGTGCATAGGGGAAATTGGGAGAAAAGTATTTTAAAAATTAGATCGAGCTTAGCTAATAAAATTAGCAGTGGTAAATGTTGTTTGAGGGAAGAACATAATGAATTATGAATTAGGAAATTTTCCTCTTATGTGAAAGGAAAAAGTCAAAAGTGACAGAACATTCTCATGAGTAGACATATTTATTTATCAACTGTTTGTTTTCTGTCAGCCTACTTCCATTTTAAGAGTTTGTGGGGTTTCCAGGACGGCTCATGGTAAAGAATATTGCCAATGCAAAAGGATCCCACATGCGTCAGAGGAACTAAGCCCTTTCACCACAACCATTGAGCCTGTGCTCTAGAGCCTGGGGTCCACAGCTGCTGAGCCCACGCTCTGCCACTACTGCAGCCCATGACAGGAGAAGCCGCTGCGAGGAGAAGGCCGTGCACCGCACCCAGAGAGTGCGCCCCGCTCACCGCAACCAGCGCAAAGCCCGTGCAGCAGCAAGGACCCAGCACAGCCCCACCCAAGAAAAGAGCCTGTGCAAGAACAGCCGAAGCCCACTCCGCGTTGTCGCTCCCGGCCCATGGCCTGAGCAGTGGGGGCTGCAGGCCAGCCCTCGGGGGCACTGCGGAGTGGGCAGCGAGCTAGCCTGCCCGCCTGTGGACTAGGCCACCACCTCAGATGGAGCCACGTTGCACCCAGGTGATGATGTCACTCATTCACCGTGACGTCCTTCTTGGTCAGAGCTTGCTCAATGCCACCTCCCTTTCCCTTTTAATCTCTTCAGAGTGTGCAGACGTGGCGATCAGGCACGACCTCCCAAGAGTGTTCACAGGAAACGGTGCCAGGCACGGGCAGAACTGCCCGGGTGAGCACCCGCCATCAGACCCACCGACTGAGCTCCCTTTGTGCCGGGAATGGGTCGTCTCCAGAATGCAGAGGAGAGTCTGTGTCACACAGACCGGTGGTGAGAAGTTCACAGGAGTCTTGGCTCCTGGACCCTGCCTGGGGCTGGCTAGTGGAGGCTCCAGGAGTGAAGCGGCCGACCACAGGAGCGGCGGCAGCAAACCGCAACACAGCTCCCTGGCGAGGGTTCCTGGAGGACGCAGCGGTGACAGAGCTGGGTTTTCAATGGCAACAATGACCTGAGCTGCCAACAGACGTTTCTCCCAGGTTCTCTTCGGATTCCTAATGTAGACGCCCTCACTTTTCCTTCTGTAGATGTACTGCTCCACTGGGAAGTAAAGGTTGGTGCCACCTAAGGGCTCCTGCTGCAAGGAACGTGATGATGTCCCCCTTCATTTGCCGGACATCGAGGACCCAGAGTAGTCTAAAAGATTCTCTTAAGTCATGAAAAGAATCCAGACAGTGCCATATGGACCACTGTCTAGGTAGTGTTGAAAAAGCCTGAGAAGATGTTTTAGAGAAGTCAGATAATCTTTCTGATAAAACAAACTTGACTTTCATTCAGTTGGTAGAAATAACACTATGAGCTTTACTCTTTAGAAGTTTAACATTTTTTATAATGTTTTGACATTTATGAAAAATTTATAATACATGTACAAGGTTCAAGAACCTAAAAATATAAAATATTTCATATTACCTTTCTCCTCCTATCCCCTCCCTTCTTGTGAAAGCTATGCTGCTTTCCCGTTTAGTCATGGTGTTTCATTTCCCAGGAATCTTTCCAGAGTTTTGAATTTTTAAAAAATTATTTATTTGGCTGTGCCAGGTCTTAGTTGTGGCCTGCGGGACCTTTTCCACGGGAACTCTTAGCTGTGGCATGTGGGGCCTAGTTTCCTGACAAGGGACTGGACTCAGGCCCCTACAATGAGAGTGCAGACTCTTAGCCACTGCACGAGGAGAGATGTCCCAGAATGTCATTTATGCAGACACAAGCAACTATGAATATCTGTTTTTTCTTCATTCTACATGGTGGTGTTAGTGGTAAAGAACCCAGCTGCCAATGCAGGAGACAGAAGAGACTTGGGTTCAACCCCTGAGTCTGGAAGATTCTATGGTGAAGGAAATGGCAATCCACTCTAGTATTCTTGCCTGGAGAACCTCTATGGGACAGAGGAGCCTGGTGGCCTACAGTCCACAGAGTCACAAAGTGTCAGACATGATTGAATGACTTAGCACACAGCCACATTTAAAACCAGAAATAGCAGTATACTGTGCACAATGTTTTATCATATCTTGTTTATATTCAGCTGACAGTATCTTGCGGAAAACTCTCTCTTGGGACACTATTTTCTGCAAATCAGTCCACTGAATGGATGAGGTACTATAACACGCTTTGCTGGTCCACATTGGAATAAACACTAATATTCAATTACATCTTGACATCACAAAAAACAATGTAATGCATAACCTTAGCCTATGTTATTCCACTGCAGGAAAATGTATAAACTTCTAATGCATTGAATAATGTCCAACATTCATGTGGGACTGATAATCCCCACCAGCTACAGTGAAGAAACCTCCTTGAATATGTGGAGCATTCAACCAAGGTGCAAAAAATGCATGTATTAGAGTTGAAACTAAAAAAAATGAAAGAAAGAAAGAAAAAGAAAGAGGGAGAAGTAGAGAGAGGTATGAAACTATTCACAAGACTTAAAGTAAAGGGAACATAGACTTGTACTAACAAACCTTAGCAATAATCCTGAAAAGTGTTTGTAATGCAAGTAACCATTGCCTACCAGGAAAAAAAATAAATTAATACTTTCAGAAAACATATAAATAAAAGAAAACAAAAACATTTCTATTACCCAGGAAACTTTAAGACATTTAGGGGTCCTATGTCAGACAGAAGGTCTGATGTATATTTCATACTATTTCATACCCACCCATAAAAAATGAATGTAAACCCTTTTATATACACTTAAAATATTTTAGAATATTCAAGAAATTGATTACTTTTTGGAAAAAAATGAATTGTCAAGACCATTAATTAAAGCAACTAAAGCAAAAGAAAAATAAGCAAGGAAGGCTATAAAATAAAAACTTTCGAGAATTACTTCTGAAAATCATGTAAATGCTATGCAAGCAAAGGAAAACTGACTACAAAAGTACCACATAGTTTTAGAGAATCAAAAATAGAAGAACAGAAGAAATCTGTATTTTGTGAATATAATTTAACCCTGATGTCAGAACTTGACGTAAGTGACATAAAACAAAAGCACACACCAATTTCACCTACTATTCTTGGCCTCAAAATCCTAATCTATTAAATAATAATAAATGATATATTAACATTTGCAGAGAAATTCTCCATCTCTAAAAAACTTAGGTTTACTCACAATTTTTGTTCTTTTAAAGTAAGTCTAGTTGTATATTCTAAGAAGTGCTTCCTCCAGAAGACGTGGGATATATGTACAATGGAAAACTACTCAGCCTTGAAAGTGAATGAAATAATGCCGTTCGCAGCAACGTGGATGAACATGGTGATTTCATATTAAGCGAAATAAGTCAGATAGAAAATGACAAACATTGTATGATATCACATATGTCAAATATTGGAAAATGATACAAATGAACTTATTTACAAGACAGAAGTAGAGTCTCAGACATAGAAAACAAGCTTATGGTTACCAAAGAGGATCACGGGGGATGTGGGGAGAGGTAAATTAGGAGTTTGGGATCAATATGCACACACTACTCTATATAAACTAGGTGAACAGCAAAGACCTACTGTATAGTGCAGGGGGCTATACTCAATATCTTGCAATGGTCTATAATGGGAAAGAATCTGAAAGAATATAGAGTCTCTCAAAGAGACATGTCCAACTCTTTGGGACCCCAGGGTCTGTAGCCTGCCAGGCTTCTCTCAAAGGAGGAGTCACAAAGAGCTGGACACAGCAGAGGGACTAGCATTACATCCCTACTACTACGCTCGTTCTTAGCCAACTGGAGAAAGACATGAACGCCTTATCAGTGCCGCATTAAGTTTTGCTCTAAGATGCCTGCCATATAGGCAACAATTTGAACATATTCTGAATTTGAGTTGTGCTTGCAAGTGACTGTGTGAGGACAAACAGCTGGTGGATGAAGGCACGGCTGATCCAGAGGATCTGAACCAGGCAGGAAAAGACAAACACACTTAACACACATTGAAATAGTAAACTGACCAAGGACATGGCAGCCAGTCATACTCCCTCGTTCTCCACTTGTCCACCCATAATTGTCTACAGTCTGCTGTGAGTCTTGGCTACTGTAAAATAGAGTGTATTAATAGGAAATTTGAGACATAATAAGGCAAACAGATAAGGAGACAACAGTCATTGAAAAGAGGGTTAATGGGTTACAGTTCCCAAGAGGAGGGACAGGCCACGCCATTGGGCCACACGGGAAAGGACCGGACTTGCCCAGAGAGGGAGGGAGGGAGATTCAGTACAGGGGGCCTTTACTGTGACTCCTCAGGAGGCAACAGTGAGATGGGTGTGCAGGTTCAGGGCTGACTAGTGCATGTGGTCCTAGCAGCCATCCTTGGTGTCTGGCTCTGGTGACAAGGGAAGGGGGACCGTGGCCCAGAGGGCAGATTAAATGTCACCTCCTCAGAGACATGTTGCATCTGCAGTGACAACTCCCCCATGTCTCCTGCCCTTACCACCTCGGTCCTTCACAGCACCAGGGCCGGCCCTGTCATCATCTGCTGTGGCCCGTCACCTGGAGAAGTGGCCCTTGGTCACGGCCTGGAGACTCCTCCTCCCCCCACCCAGCCCCCTCCCATCCCACTGTCCTGTGTCCCCCCCTTCACTCTAGGGAGCCGATTCTTCTACAAGCTGTTCTGTTTATTCCTTGTCTCCTTCCACAGCGTCAGCTCTGTGGGAGCAGCAGAATCGTTCCTTTTTAAAGTGTGGTGGTTTTCTGTCTTATTCTCTTGAATTTCAAGGACTGTGAGGTGTCATGGTTGGATCCCTGCCCCCAGCACGGGCCTGGCACAGAGCACATGTGCTTTCAGCATTTGGGAAAGAATACACCTTTCACTGTGCTATGCGCAAGGAACCAGCAATGATAAGCCTTGTTGCTGCCCCCAGGGGACTTAAAAACAAGACAACAGTCCCCAAAGGAGTTGCTTAGTTAAGAACCATACTAGCAAATTAGATGTAAATGCAGTTTCGGCTCCTCCAGAAATGAAACCTTGAACCAGTTGGCCAGGAATCTTCTGATTATCACTAGTTAAGTATTGGCCTGAGATACCCCTGCCAGCCCCTAATGGAAAGTAACCTTGCAGTAACCACTTGGATTCTTTGCCCAGTACAACTTGCTTGTCTCTGATCCCTTATGGCTGTAAAAGTCTTTTATTTTGTGCAAGTCCTCAGAGTTTCTTTCTGCCAGGCGGGTGTATACTCCTCAGTTCTGTCTTGTCACAACAAAGATTTGGAGTGACAGACATTAAAGCCCTCAGAGCGTCACAGCTCTCGGGTCGTGGACAGACCGTGTTATAGCTTTTAGACAAATCAATGTTACAACTCTATTTTACTTAGAAAATAGCAAGAGAATCCATCCTTGAGGAGTGAGGGCATGACAACCCAAAGACGCAAAGAGAAGAGAGTAGGGGAGCACGCAGCGTGCAGGAGAGAGAGAGAGAGAGGGCGCGGCTTTGGTTCCTCTTTATATGTGTTTTTCCTCTTCCTGGGCCTGCCCTATGTAAGTTGGGCTAACCAGGAGTGCTGTTTGTTCTACCTGAGGTCCTCACTCAGGTCCTCATTCAGGTCCTTTGACCTTCCTTTGTTCTGTATTCACGGGCTTTTCCCTTTCTTGTCTTTTAGCCACGCCATTTTGCACTCCTGTTTCCTATTCTAACTACCTAACATTTCAAACTGCTAAATTGGATGCTGCCTGATTTATAAACATTTAAATAAAGGCATTAAGATTTAAAAATTTTGCTCAGTTGGATTTTATTTTATTTTAAAAGGGCTTGTATTTTAAGATTATACTTGGCTTTTAAGAGATCGTTATAGATTCAATCAAGTTTAATCTTCCTATGTAACAAACTATTGGAAAACTTAGTGATCTGAAATATAATTTGTCATCCTCTCCCATAGTTCTGTGGGTTGTCTGGGCTGAGCTGCACACTTCTTGCTTAGAGCTCATTTGCTGCTGCAATTGGATGGCAACTGGGGCAGCATCACCCAGAGGCTCTGCCAGGTCCCCTCTCAGGACTAGATGCTTGGAGCTCACCCGTTCTGTTGGCCAGACTACCCATGACTTCTGTATGAGGCTTGGTTTTCTCACAGCAGAGCCTGGGTTTCCAGGGACCCTGGCGTGGGGGCAGGAGTCTGAGTGAAGGAAGTGGCAGCTGCCAGATCTCTTAGAAGGCAGGTTCAGAACTGGCCACAAGCCACTTCTGCAATTCTTTATGGGTCAGAGAACTCACAGGCCTGCCCAGATGCAGGAGGTTGGAGAAAAAGGCTGTTTGTCTCCTTGGAATGGGGTATCTTGTTGCATATAAGGAAGAAAAGCAGGAGTTGAAGATGACTGTCTTTTTAAGATAAACCACCACAGGGATTCTGTAATGAATATTACAATTAGGCAACAACTGGGGTCCAGTACTGCCAGGGTCCAGCCTCAGCAGGATCCAGGGTTACCCTCAGGATGAACGGCGTTGGCGAGAGAGAGGTGAGACCAGCCTTGATAGGGCCAAGTATGCGACGGAGAGAGAGAGAAAGAGAGAGAGAGAGAGAGAGAGAGAGAGAATGACCAGACGGAGGTGTTTGCAGAGTCTGGCAGAGTCTGGCAAGTCTTTATTTTTTACTGTAGCTTTTATATTCTAAGTTAGTACATTTTTAGGGGAAGAAAGTTTAACATTACATCATCTTGTCCCTCAGGAAACCAGGGCGTTTACAGTAACTTCTTTGTGAGTGTCTTATACATTATCTTCTGGCCTCGGGGCCTATTGACATTTTATGACCTAGGTGAATGCAAAGCTGTTTTCCTATAATCTATTCTTTAATGAACACAAAGGTTAGTCCTTTTGCAGAAGTTATTAATTGAATTTATCTAAAATGTTTACAACACAAAGACTCTGCAGCTCCAGTGAGGCAGCCCCTGTTTAGCATTCCTGGTTAAAATGAACAATTCTAACCACTTTTAAAATAATATTTTTGTGTTACATTACTATGCACTTGCCAAGCAGGCTAGAATGCCAGCAAAGGGGTCTAAATTGAAACACTACTTTCATCCTGGATACTCTTATAGGATACTGCTGTCCAGGGGACATGTTGATTAAAGTTCTAAGTTGATTCTGTTTGGAGAGAAATCGGGGAAGGCCTTCTACCTGTGTCACAGAAATTAGGGAGTAGTCTAATATAGCAAGCATCAGAAAGACAGAGATCATCTTTAAGGTGAGCGCTGGGCCATCTTTTCGAAATCGCTGAAGTCCTGATCTGCCTTGCTTGTCAGGCCTTCTCCTCATGACCTTATCATGGGTGGGATCTCGAGTGCTGGCTCCCGGCACAGTACAGTCTAGCTGTGCTTGGAAGCTCACAGTCCAGAAGGGGAAGCATGTGAAAAAAGAACATCCCAGAACCTTCCATGAAGGAGGAAGTGGTGTAGGGTCTGTCATAATTATAAACACCAAGAAATGGGCAAATATAAAACACTTTTTTTTTTTTTTTTTTTTGGTCTTTGGACAATAGGAAGCAAAGGACAATGGGGCTGGTAGGGGCCATTCATGGACAAGCCTGATGTGTCCTTGGCACTGTGTTGCTAAGGACCTTGAGGGTGTAAGCAGGATCTGAGCTTTGTCTAATAGACTCGAGAATCTGTGATGTTTAGAGTGAGTGGAGGGGGGCTGCACACCAACTGCCCCTCTTCAGTAAGCCCCCTTGAAGTGAGTGTAATTACACATGCGACCACCGAAGCCCCATGGGCAGGTGTTGCTGGGAAAGGCAGTATTCCGGGGCAGAGGACAGGCAAGGGCTTCCTGGGCAGGCAGGACAGAGGCCATCGTGGTGGCAGGGACGCCCACGGGGGAGCGAGGCGACCTCACTCTGCAGCCCTCCCCACTGCTCCCGTGTGCCTTATGCTCCAAGCCCTGCCCTCAGTCGGCTACCCTTTCTGGTGTTGTGTTAGGGCGACGCCGATTCCTTAATGTGCCTATTCACTCACTCACTCACTCATTGGCCTTGTGTTTGGTTTCTGCTTGGTGCCAGTCTTTGTGTAGGTGAGAAGTCATCGTTGAAGGCCCTCCTCAGATGTCACCTTCTCCACGAAGCCCTTCTTAGTCAGCATCCCTTCTCCTAGTTGCCTCAGGCCTCCTCTGGGAACCTCCCCTTGCCTATTGTGTGATCATGCTTTTGTAGCTTATGGTGAATGATGCTGGATTCATGATCTCTGGAGAAGAAGATTTAGCTTCAGGACCAGGAACCAGGTTTGATGACTCAAGAGTTTTGGGTAGCAGAGCTTTATTGAAGTGAGAAAGGGTCAGAGAAAGCTTCTGACACAGACATCAGAAGTGGGATGGAGAGTGGCCCCCTCACTAGTGTTAGCAAGGCAGCTGTATTCTTTTTAATTTATTTATTACTATAAATCAAAAGAATGTCTCAAGCTTGTGAAAAGTTTACCAGACCCACTCCCACAATTTACAAAGTAGGATAACAGGATTGGAACCTAACAATAGAAAGACCCTACCAGACCAACTCCCATAAAATGCATTGTAAGACACCAGGGTGAGTCGGAAGGTTCTCAGGAAGGAGAAGCTGTCCTCAAGCAGCATACATTGTTGTCATATAATCCCTAGTCCAGAGTTTAAACTGAGTTGTGTCATCATCAGTTCCAGGCTTAAAAATAATAATAATAACTGTTTTATGTGACTAAGACTAAGGAATGTAGAGGGGAAAAAAAGCAAAACAAAAAAAGTTTGTCCTTTTCCTCCTCCTCGAGAATCCCAGACCGCATCTCATCCTTGAGAACCCCAGGCCCCTCTGCCTTTGGGCCCCCAGGCTTCTTATCCACCTGCCTAGGAACTGAGTCTCTCACTTTGAGCACCTCCTCAGCCTGTGAGCTCCATGAAAACACTAGGCCAGAAAGACCTTGAATAAATGTTATGATGACTAAACAAGTGTACAGATTAAATGACTAAACAGGGTCCACGTGAAGGTTACATTCACTGAAGATTAGCTTTTACTTCCTCCTCACTCCCTCTTTCCAGAACAGAAGTTCAAGGGACCTTATATCACCCTCACCTCATACAGAACTTCAAAGGTCTGGGTGATTTTTATCTTTTCTTTATTTTTACACTTGAAGACATTTCATGACTGTACGTCTCCAAATTGAGAAAATTACTACTTGAGGGGCAGGGACCCTCCATGTTGTCTGAGTCAAAACAGAACAATATGTGACCACAGGATACTGAGGAGATGACTTGGGCCCCTGGGCGCTGGAAGTAGGAAAAGTAGAGGGGTGATGTTTCCCCCTCCCCCCTCCCAACATGACACATTTGCCCCTCTTTGTACTTAATCAACCGGATAGTGATTACCTGGAGATTGACATGTCTCCTGGCAGATGGTGTGGCCTTAGATCACAGCATTAAAGGCCACCAGACCTCAGTTCTGAGCTTTTTGCATGACCTGGGACAAGTCTTCAGCGTCTTGGATATGCTCTTTTTAACCCTAAGCATTGACAGCGGTACTACCTATGAAAGGGTCCAGAAGTTGAGGCATAGGTACTTGGGATTGGTCACTGGGGAAGGCTGCAACCCCGTGAAGGCCGTCCCTAGAATCCCAACCTGGAACACGAGTGGTTTGTGGAATATCTGGATGAAGCAGTGAAGATGTCAGCGAGAGACCCTCAGTTGGTGCCAGGACAGCATTGAATTAGAGCACTGGGCTTTTCTCCACTCAATTCCAGAGGATCAGGCCCTGTTACTACTGGCCACACACCCTGAGTAATAGCCATCTCCTGGGAACTCCAAGTCACAGCCTGATGGCCGGGCCCCAGAGGGCTGAAGGATGTGTCAGGAGCGGTTTGGCCACAGATGCTGGGCACCCCAGGGCTCTGATAGGGGCTGGTGAGTCTGGCATGGCAGGGCCCCACACCACGGGGTATTGGCGTGCCTGGTCTGGGCTGCCATCATCTAGGGCCATACCACCATGAAGGCACCTGGTAATTTCTGAGCTCAGAAGCTAAAGCAAGGTTGAGCCTGATTAGTACTTGGTTGCAAGACCACCTGGGAGGACCAGGTGCTGTGGATTTCCCTGTTTGTCTCTCCTTTCATCTCTCCCTCCCTTTGCGACCGCCCCCTCCCCTTGCCCATATGGTCTCTTCCTTGGCCACTGGGAGGTACACCTATTGTTGGAGTCTTGACCTGGGTGGGTGCTGTGGGGCATTCTGAGAATGGGCAGCACAGTTGGACTGGCATCCTCTGTGCTTGCTGGCCACTCGGTTGGTGGGCAGGTTGAGTGCCTACAGGAAGGCAGTACTTTACGCCATGGAACTGTGTGCAAAGAATGGTTCCAATGGCAATATTGGACCTCTGTGCATTATCCACATTAAAAGAACTATAGCATGCCTGTGTGTGTATGCGTGTGTGTGTGTGCATGTGCGTGTGTGTTAAAGACTTAGGAAAATTCTGACATCAAACAAAAGAATGGATCACAAGATAAAATATGAATAAGCTTCAAAAACATGACACTGTGTAATAAACTGGACCTAAATCGTCACAGTTGTACAAACCCACATACTTGAAATACACAGAATAGGCAATTCCATATGGATGAAAGTGAGGAATATGGAGTTTAAAGGGACTGATTAAGACACACTGGGTGTCTTTGTAAGGAGATAAAATATAAAACATTCTGGACCAGATAGTGATGATGGCTACACAACTGTACAAATAGGCAATCACTAAAATACAGTGCTCAAAGGAGAATTATTTTTGGTATATGATATATATATCTAAACTTAAAATTATTAATTTGAATTTTTTTTCAAAAATAAAAACCACATATTATCCTCACTGCTTTATTTGGTTCTCACTCTAAGCTCTGTAGACATAAACAAAAATGCCTGTGTCTGTGTGTGCATACTCAGTCGTGTTTGACTGTTTGTGACCCCACGGACTGTAGATGGCCAGGCTCCACTGTTCATGGAATTTTCCAGGCAAGAATACTGGAGTATTCCATTTCCTACTCCAGGATGTTTTCCTGATCCTTTACTGTTTCCTCAGAATTTGTCTCCAGGGCAAGGAGTCAGCCACCACCACTCCCCTAGGCTGAGACTCAGGGCACACACAGGAGTGGGGACACGTTCTGGTGGGAAAAAGGGAAAGCATATCCTGCTCAGAGCATGTAATATGGGGTAGCCAGAGGCAGGCTGACAGGAAGAGGGCCGTCCCAGGTGACTGCTTAGATAACAGATTTGGTTTCCCCCATTTGGTACTAAGTTGAAAGGAAGAAAAATAAGGAAGGTGTCAGTCACTGACCATGCACTGAATCCTGGGGCCCATTGCTGCAGAGGCCGGGGTCTGGTTTTCCAGGTCGGTTGCTGCAGGGCAGGGCTTCGTGGCTGGAAGGAGAGATTTGCCGACTTCCCGGTGTGTTAAGAAAGTTCTGCATTTCAACTTCCTTCTCTAGTTGTCTTCAATCGCATACTCTGTGGATAAACTTGAAACAGTGTTTCTTAAATTAACTGCAAACAAAGGTAATAATTACGGTATCGTTGAGCAACAATGATAAAGGTGATTTTCATTATAATTAATTTCAAGATTTCTCATTGGATACTTACACTATAATATACATATTAATGAAAATCCCCAACGACCCGTCGGGCCATCTGGTCGACCTCGCCACAGCAGCCACCAATCTGTCGGCTTTGTGGTCCTCTCACAGATGTACCCATGGCCTACACCCACGAAACACAGCGCCTCCACGCAGACACCATCCTCCCCACTTCTGAGCGCAAGAAGAATAGAAGGGACGGCCGGCGCCCCTCGGATAAATGCAGCCCGACCCGCGGGAAACCCGTCTGCGGAGTCCTGAGCACGTCCGGGAACCAGAGGAGCGAATGTGGCTACTTGGGAGCAGCCTCATCGCCGCGAAGTCAGCGGGACGGCCGTTTCCCAAGACTGCGAGGAAGAGCTTCCAGGCGCCCTTTGGCGGGCGGGCGGGTGGGCGGCCCTGGTCCCTTCCAGTGCTTCCTGTTCTTGGACACCAGGGCCGGGCCCTCTCCGGGGAGAGGACACACGTTTGTGAATCAGGACTGTCGGGGTCCATGGGGGAGGCTGGGAAGACTGGACGTGTCTGCGTGCATCCGTGTCGTCCGCTCCTCCGGGCGAGTGGGAAACATGGAGAAGGCGTAACCCCGCGGACGCCGGCGCCGTAACCTTTCCTGCTCGCGCTCAGCTGCCCCGGCGGTGCCCGCGTGCAGGAGGGGCCCCGCGGCGCGCTGGTTCACCGGGCCGGGTAGCGACAGCGAACGACGCCGCCCACCCAGGCCGCGATCCTGCAGGCTCTTCTCGGGCCTCACGGCACCGGGAACGTTGCCACTGTCACCGCCGGCCTCTGGAGCTCTGCCCCGGGCTCGGCGGCCGAACCGCAGCCCTCGCGCGAGTCGCCGAAGATGCTCAGGAAGGGACCGGCTCACGGCCGGTGGGTGGATCCCGACGAGCGGCGCACACGGCCCCGGGCGAACCCCGACCGTCGGAAGGCCAGACCGCAGCGCGGGCCGCCCAGACGCCCCGCTCCTCCCGAGCCTCCGCCTGGGAGCCGGCTCCCGGCCCGGCAGGGCGCGGAGACCCAGGCAACAGACGGGAGGGCGGGAGCTGGGAAGACCTCCCCGGGCAGCTGCGGGAGAAGGCGCGCTCCTCAGCAATTCCCGAGAGTCGGACCCAGGCGGCCCGGAGGGTAGGTCCCTGCTCCTGGGCGAACTTAGGAATTTGACGGAACTTAGACTCTGTGGACTGTAAAACTGAAACCATGAAAGTATTCGGTAAAAAACATGTGTGAATGATTTTTATTCCGTGGAATAAAAAGAGTGGAATCATGATACCATTTTTTTTTAAGTCCAGAAGTCATGAAAGAAATGAATGATGAACAACCATAAATCCACCTTTTCATATTCCACACGCAAAGTCCAATGATAACAAATCAGCATAGGAGGAACATTTGTGCAAATACATGTGTAATGAGATTATTGATATTCGCATCACTCAGTATAAAAACAAAACATTCAGGAAACAGCCATTAAGAGGGATCTGGTAAGGAAATTTTTATCAACTGACTTGGAAAGATCTGTATGATGAATTGTTGGATAAAAGTAGCCAATTATAGGATTTCCATTGGTGCAAAAGAAAATATATACATTTGTACATTTATCTTTTAAATGAACTAAGACGGAAAGGCAAAGGAATTAGAACCGCTAAAACAGTTTTATAAAAAGAATACAATCTTTCCCATAGCTTGGCACCTAGTGTCAGAAAGAAGTGTCTTCAGAAACCAAGATGAGCCACACTGCTTACTTTTCTGCCCCCTCCTCCTGGGGCCTCGAGGCAGGCAGCTGGCATCCTAGCCCGTTAAAGTCACTGCTCCACTCAGACACAGGCCCAAGGAGGAGTTGGTATAATCTTAGTTCTGCAGACTTGGACTCTTCAGCCTCTTGCCTCATCCTGGGAGACCCCATCCAGTCAGTCATCACCCCACTCTTCCCCACCAGAGGCTGCTGGCCCCCCTCTGTATGGGACAGCCCTTGTCTCCATGAGCTTTGAGCTGTTTTTCCAAAGGAAGGATTTTCCCTTTGCGCAACAGGTATGAAGCAAGGGGATGACTGACTTTTTGTACCTGGACCCATCATATACTTTGTCCTCATATCTGGCCCCAATTATCCCCATGGAGGTAAAAGAAGGACATTTCCTTTACATAGCAGGTGTGAATCAAAGGGACACCTGAACTTTTACATCTGGACCTTTCATACACATTTTGTGTGCACTTAGCTCCTGAAGACACATGACAGAGACAGGGCTAGGCCCCTTAGCAAGGTATGGCCATTGCTTTCATGAACTATCCAGGCTCTCTGAGCAACTCCAGGATGGCAAAAATAAAGAAGCAGCATACAAGCATTCAAGTCACACACACACACACACACACACACACAGACAGACAGACACAGGAGAGACTATAGAATCCATCTGATCCTAAGGGAAAATGTAACTCTGGAATCAACCACATCAATGTGTCATGCAGAAGTAAGATCATCTAAATGACCTGATTCTTTAACAGATTTTCAGTTATTAATAAATATTTCCTGTCCTGGTGTTTATTCCGGGATTACTGAGAGTAACATGGCCAGTTTTACATTTACTTAAAAAAATCTATTTCATGGGGCAAAATTTATTAAAACTTTACCTTTCTTCAAGCAAACGTCCAGCATACAGTATTTAAAAAAATACTACTTTCCTGAGCCAGAGCTGGCAAGTTTTTCTAAGGGGCAGAGAGTAAATATTTTAGACTGTCATATGACCTCTGCTGCATCTACTCATTTCTGTTATTGCAGCAGGAAAGCAGCCTCAGATACAACTTTATAGACACTGAAATTTGGCAGTCATATAATTCATACACCTCACAAAACTTTGTAACATTTAAAATAATAAAAATCAGTCTTAGCTTGTAGATCCAACCAGCACAGTTTGTGGTAGAATTTGACCAAGGTGATGTGGAATGCTATGGCCTGATCTATAAACCCACAGTGGAATTTTTAGGGGAAGCATGCTGACTAAAAGTGCCCACCCTGGCCAGGCACCACAGTAACCATTTGCATGAGTTGTTTTACAACAGGAGGCCCTGGTAAGGAACATAGAACTAATAAGCCACAACCAACTGGAAGAGTTCAGGAAAGGTCAAAAGGAGACACCACCTGTCCAACACTTCCCAGAATCCTTCTCTCTGGCATCCCTCTTGGCTGAACAAGGGGTGCACCACCAGGAAGGACTCTGAGTCAGAATGATTGGCTAAAGACAACCCAAAAACTAATCCCATCACCATAAAACCCAAGACTCTGAGCCGTGTGGTAGAGTTGCTCTCCTGGGTTCTCTTACCATCTGCTCTCCACCCGGGTGCCCATTCCCAATAAAATCTCTTGCCTTGTCAGCAGATGTGTCTCCTCGAACAATTCATTTCTGAGTGTTAGACAAGAGCCCAGTTTTGGGCCCTGGAAGCTGTCCCCCTTCCTGCAACAGTACCACCTGATATGGAACATCCACTTTGCTTTTAGGAATTAGTGAATTGTAAGGATGTGGTTGTGAGATTCATCTGAAGAGATTAGCCCTGTGTTGCGATGCTGGAAACATCAGTCATCTGTGAGTGAGACTGTCACTATTTAATAGAGAGTCATCCAAAACAACTTGGCCTGAGTCCACTCTCATCCACCCTGCCTCTTCTAATGCTCACATTTACCTGAGGAAAATTTTCTGTTAATAAATTATATTTTAAACTAACCATGAAAGAGAAGACACTTTTCAGACAATCAAGCACAAATGAATAAATGAATTATAAAACTTATTGCCATATTCTTAAGCAGTTTAATATTTCACTATATGGTTTTCTTTCTCTATAAAATAGCAGGTTCCATAAGGGTGAAGAACATCTAAGATATTACATAGACAAGCTCAGATCCCTGGGAAGTCCTAAATATCTGTCTCCTTGAACTGAGAGCTTAGGGCAAAGTTTATGCAACTTCCCATATTTTGGCTTAATACTGAAAATAGATTTTAGTGATATTTCCAATTAAAGTTTTCAATGCATCAGTTTAGCAGGGAACCTACCAGAGTGAAACTCCTATTTCTTGCAATAATCCAGTTACACCACACACAAGATCCCTGTGCTTTGAGGTTGTGCAGTTAGAAACTGTCGATCTTATCAGGGAAAGAGCACACATTTCAAAGCAAGTCATGTGTTTAGGAGAGAGTGGGGGTCGCAGGGGAAGGAACAAGTCCACCTCCCTGAAAGGTAGGGGAATCAGCTCCTGATTCACTGAGTGGGGAGAATCTATTTTCCACACAGATTTTCAGAGACACAGCTGGCGAGGACAGTGGATTAGAGCTGAACTTGGCTGTCCTCCCACGGAAAGGAGAGCTGAAAATACCAGACTATTGCATCTTGGAGCAGCCTGACAAGGGTGCTGCACAGAAACACCCCTCAAAGCCTGATGTGCCAGTCAAGGTTGTGGACAAAAACAAAAAGTCCCCACAGAATTACAGCCAGAAGTGTGCGTCTGTCTCCCATTTAGATGTGGAGGGAGGCAGCCCAGGGTTGGTCTTGCAGGGCTGTTCCAGAAAGCTCCACTCCCATCCTAGTAATATTGTTCTGTCATCCCAGGGTCGTTTTCCCCCTCCAGGGTGGACATGGAGCAGAATGGAGCTTCCCCTTCTAGGCTGATGTTCCCAGCAGCAAGACAGCAGGAGAAGGAAGAGCCAGGGTCTCTCACCTGGAAAATAGTCAACATGTTGCACAAATTGTTTTCCCTCCATCCTGGAGGGAGAGCTTGTCTCGCAAACACCCCAGCTTCAGAGGATGTTGGGAATCTCTGTAGTCTTGGGCAGCAATGTGCTCGGTTCGAAACTGAGTGTGCAACTGTGAGGCTGTCACGGCTAATGCCATGACAGGCAGCCTAGATTAGGAGTAGGCTTGGTTTCCCGGGGTAACATAATTACCAGGCCTCCTGGAGCTAGCCAATCAACATATGCCTAGCAAGAAAAAAGGGAACCTATCAGGGGAAAGCTAAAAGCCCGTAGGGCAAACAAAAATTACTTTGCAACTGTGTGACCAATCCGCTTGCGCCAACTACCCGCTGTGTAACCAATCCGCTTGCCCCAACTACCTGCTGCTTTTTTTGACCTAACAAATACCCAAGAGAACTGGGGCTCGGGGCCTTTTTGTCCTCACACCTTAGGTGAGGGTGGGAGGCCCTGGCTTGAGTCAGTAATAAATTCCCCTATTGCAAGATGCATTGTTTCGAGGAGTCTTCTTTCCCGACCGGGGACTCGGACTACGAGCAGAACACAACCACTCCAGGAGATAAGTGGACCAGACCACTAGGAGCCAAGTGGGCGTCTCTGCCATGTTCCCTCTACCCATGCCCTTCCCAGAGCTCTCGCTGTTTGAGAGTTTGTCCTTCAAATTGCATCAATTCACATTTCAGGAATGGGCTGAAAATCATCAGCTCATGGATGCTTTGCACTAGATTTGCTGACAGGTCACTGACTGAACTCCACTGCTAATTCACAGAGTGTCTCTGTGGGGAGGCATTGGGGCAGGCAGTGTGCGCGAACAATAATAAAGTACACAATGGGAGCCACAAGGTGTTGGCAGAGGCTTCAAATCACAGGGGGAAGGAAAACACAGGGTTGTGCTTGGGTTCAACCCCCAAATAGTGTTGTAGGAAAACAACTACAATTAAGTAATTACTTCCCTGTTGGTTCGGATGGTAAAGAGTCTGCCTGCAAGGCAGGAGACCCAGGCTTGATCCCTGGGTAGAGAAGATGTCCTGGAGACGGGAATGGTCCCCACTGCAGTATCCTTGCCTGGAGAACCCTATGGACAGAGGAGCCTGGTGGACTATAGTACATAGTGTCGAAGTCAGATCTGACTGAGCTGACAGCACGCATGCACACATTGACACCTTAGCAAGAAGACTAGTGAAGGCCAAAGAAATCAAAACAGCCTAGACCTTTGATGAGCTCTGAGACTCCTCCATGCCCAAGATGTAAGTGGAGAGTATATGGAAGACACTGACGACAGCTTCCCCTACGGCTTCTCTTGTCTGTCTCCCCATTACTAGGCCAAGAGTGAATCAGGGGACCCTGAGTGTCTGGGCAAAGCAGAAGCCTGAGGGCAGGACCCACCCTCCCTGGCCAGCCCCCTTCCTTCTGCCCCCACAGCCCAGGGGCCCCAGGCAGCCTGTGCTCCACACCTCACACCGGTGTAAACAGGTGTCATCACTTCTAAAGAATGAAGCACACTGGGGCAGAGCTAGCACCTCCCAACTTTAGACTAATGTGGAATTTAGGAAAATACAAATTGATATTAAAACAGCTTATAACATAGCTTTTATTTTCACCAATGCCTGCATTATACAATTAGTCATGTAAGTAATCTGGTTCTAAACAAAGGCTTTTAATTTTGAAATAATGCAGTTTTCTATTTCTTCAAAAATGTACCTTTGCAGCCAATGTTCAATTCCTCCCGTGTCTTCTTAACCAAAGCAGACTTCTTATTTTTTGCATCCTCAGAGACGCTGTCAGAATGTTTCCTGAAGGTTAGGGGAGAGTTTCCTGGGTCACAGCCAGCCCTTCCCCTGTTGTCAATCAGCACAGGTGTTTTTACCATAAACACTGGTTCTGAGAGCTTGCTGAGTGACTGGCTTGATACACATGGAGTGCTTCATCACCATCAGCATCTGTCACTGGTGCAGCCGCTTGGAAGCAGCCCCACATCCTGGCCTCCACACCAGGCGAGCCGCCCTGCTGGCCCCTTCCCTCACCACTTCCATCCCCAGGATCACAGAGCGCTGGGCCCTTGGGGCCACTGTGTGCTCCTACCTTCTGCCTCACGGGTATGGACAAGCCATCCTTGTGCTGGTCCAGGAAGGAGGTTCAGTCACAGCTCCAGGGAGACCCACGGAGGGGGCCCACCCCCTCATGGAGGTGTGGGGGGTCGTGGCAGCTGGAGGAGCCTCAGTGCCCGCCCTCTGGCTTCTCACCCACTGAACAAAGACTTCGCATCCCTCTGGAAGCAGGGTGGCTGCAGGGCAGGTGAGATTCAAGAGGGTCCAGTGTGGAGGAGAGGGCTTTCTAAGTTGCAAAGCATAGACCAAGTTCTTTCTGAGCTGGAAATATGGACAGCTTAGAACCTGCCCCACCAAATGGAGGGATTTTTTGGCAGCCTTGTTGAGGCAGTCTGAGCATGGGTTGGAAGGGAATTTCCAGGCACAGCATTTCAGAAGGCAGTGGTTTATTATGAACAAAGAGAGATAATGTGGGCACTGCCAGCACAGTAGACTGACCCCCGACAGACCAGGGAGAGTTGACTGTTTCTGTGGGTTTAATCAATTTTTATAGCCTCGTGACAAAGAAAATTCCTACTGATGGGTTGGCAGCTTGTGATTGATTAGGGTGCTATAGGTGTTTACTGGAGTGGGCATCTTTGCCTAGTTGGGAGTCAGGAAGTTTATTCGTGATGATCAGGGAGTTTGGGCAATGTTACAAAGGGGCTGAATTGGCTTCAGAAGTCCTTAGTCCTGCGCTCGGCTCCTGTGGCCTTGGGCATGACTCGGCAGTCCTGAGTGTAGGTTTCTCAGAGAGAAATAAGGAGATACAGGAGGAGAAGAGCTCCTGGTGGGAGCCTGAACCTGATATCCATCCTTCTTGATCTCAGAACAGGAGGACCGGGTTACTGTAGGCACAGCTGTCCCCAGGTCAGAGCAGCGGCTTTCTCTGGGCCTGTTGAATCTTGATAATGTAAGGGATGCAAAATTAGAGACTGAGACCTGAAGCAGGCGGTCCTCCAACCCCTTCATTCACAACCTGGGACAGTGCTCCCTGACACCTGCTGTCTCCACGACAGGTTCAGGGCTCCCTCCCCCAGAGCACATTCACGGAGGCCCCGCTTTGTTCCTGGCCCATTCCAGACACCAGGGCGCAGCTGTAGGTCAAGCAGGAGGTTGGAGACCCCCATTCTTATATGCAACTGACAGGTTCAGAGACACAGAAAATATAAAATGTACTCAAAGTCTGATGGCAATATGTATCTTGGAGAAAGATGAAATCAGGAAGTTGAAGTAAATTTCAAAGTGTTTAAAGATTAATCAATGGAGATGGCAGAGTGTTCTGAGCTGTGAGAGCAGCAAGTGCCAAGGCCCTGAGGTCACAGTGGAAAGCATGCTGAGAGTTTTAAGTGTGGATTCTTTGATTTTTCTTGAGTCTGTATTTTCCTTTCTCTTTCCTAGCTCATTAATTTAAGCCAGGTCACCAATCTCTTGAATTCAGCATATTATATTGTGGTGAATCAAAGTGAAAGCTTCAGCGACTTTGAATCAACTGAGCACCTGTTTACTGAGAGGCCTCTCTGGGCCCACCACTCTGGGAGTAACCAGGAGGCTGTGGAATGATCATGAAGGGGCTCCCCTTTGACGACCTTGGTCAATGAATTTCCACCATGTCCTCAGGCCCTGTCCATTCCACTTTCTCCCCCACCTCACCTGGGTCATGAATTCTGGTCCAAACACTTGTATCTTCATCCTCTCTATGTAATTCCTTCCAGATATTTCTAACCAAAGATCCACCAAACTGCTCAAAGACAGTGCAGTCCCAAATGAGTCCACCCTTTAAAGGTAGCCACTAATCGCCCTGACCTCAAGTCCCAGGAGTGGCTTCTGCCTCATCTCACCCAAGCACCTCCCACTGTGATCCCACCACTAGCAGGACTCCCCACCACCGTCTCCAGCCTCAGACTGCACACTGACCTTCACCTCTGCACCAAGCCACTCCCCTCAAGTGGAGGGCGATCGCACACAGATCACCAAGTGTGGTCAGTGCCAGTAAAGAGGAACTCTCCCAGAGTGGAGGGCAGAAAGGTCTCCCTGAGCAGGTAGAGCACAGGCCAGTGTAACAGCAAAGCTCAGACAGGGGCTGAGGCAGGCAGCATACTGCAGCCCCTTCCTGCTGTTCTCCCAGGGTGGCCTGTGATCTCAAGCTACCATCTTGGTGGGCTGCCTCCTTGTGGTGTTAGAGGGATGCCCCCATTCATTCACTCACCGTGTGTTTTGTTTTTGCATTCATTGCCAATCTTTGGCTAGATAACTCACCCTTAGAGACCCAGTTCAGAAGTTACCCACTCCATGAAGACTTGCTGATGGCCACCCCTTCTTTTTGGTGATTCTGGGCTCATCTGAAACTCCCCAGGGCTCTGGTCATGCTTGATTACCTCTCTAGCCTGTGAGATCTGTGAGGACACTGGACCAGACTGAGGAAGGAACTCAAACTTGCGATGATGCCTCAATGAGTAGTAAAAGAAACACACCACGTGTGAGCCCATCAAAGTTCTCTTTCTTCTCCTCTTCCCTCTTTCTGGGACCAGGAGTTGAGGGGCCTTGTCTCACTTCACCTCATCTGCTATGTCAGTAGTTAGCATCATTTTTATTTTCAATTGAATGAAGCAATTTCATGACTGTACCTCAGCATTAAGAAACTTAAATGGCAGGAATCCTTCCAGATACCCGAGCCAAAAGAAGACATTCTGGGAACATAAGGTGACTGGGGCCCCTGGGCAGCAGGAAGTGGAGAAACAGATAGGAGCAGTCTTCGCCCCTCTGCCACCAGGACACACTTGCTCCCTCTTTGCACTTAAGGAACACACCCATCATAATTGCCTGGATGTAGCTGTAATTCAAGGTCTCTCCTGGGATGGTCAGTCTTTGGAGACAGATTTTGAGGCCACCAGAGCTCAACTCTTAGTCTTCTGTATGACCTAGGACAAGTCACTGTTCCCCTTGGATGCTCTGTTCCTAACTCTCAGTAAATCTGTTTGGCTCTGCCAGACAACCCTCCACAGGTGGGGCCTGGCCGGATTCCTGATGGCTGTGAGATGCTTGAGCTCTTGCTGTCCCCAAACCCGCAGCATGAAACCTGGAGGTGGGACGTGTGATGGAGGGATACAGGAGTGAGTAGGAGCAGGGTGGGCACTGCCAGGGTGGCACTGAAATACAGGAAGCTGGACTCTGGCCACTTCCAGCTGGTCCCGGGATAAGGCCATGGGCCACATTCCCTGAGTGGGCCTGTTCACTACAAATCAGCACTTGCAAGCTCGCTCTGCAGGAGTAAGTGAAGAGCTGCCGCAGTTGCTGCTTTTGGCACCCCTGAGAGGAGATCAAGGTGGAGAGCAGAAAGGAGTCACCCTGTGCTGTGGGGAAAACTGGCAGGACAAGTCTTCAGATAGAAATTTTCACAGGATGATATTATGAGCTCGATCTTGTGTCCCTTCATATTTAGAAAAGCGCTAAAATCCTTCATGGTAACTTCTGCTCTTTAGGCAGTAATCTTCACGAGACTAACAAGCTTTCTGCAGAAAAGCTGGGCTCGATGACCTCTACACCAGCGTCACGTCCTTACTGACCTCCCCCCTCCGCAGTGGTTCCTCAGTGCGATCCGAGACGCTGCCCCCAGCGATCACTTTGCTCCAACTAAGACAACTCCCAGCTCTCAACATTAGGAGTTTTCAGTCAGCAACACAAGCTCCCACTTCCTAAGAGGTTCCAGCCTCAGGGGCACAGTGCACAGAGGGCTGAAGGGTGTGTCAGGAGCAGCCCACACACAGAGACCTGGGGAGCCCAGGGCTCAGAGCGAGCTGGAGCCTGGAGCCTGCAGGGATTCCCTGCCTGGGGGCATCAATGGCCACACCTCCCTCAGGAGCCTGGTCAGTAATTGGTTGGGAGACTTCAAATTCTGGAGGGTCAGGATTTTGCCACCTTTCTCTTCTGTCCTTTCCTTTGCCACCACTACTCTCAACTCCTTGCACAGGAGCCCTTTTTTTTAGCTGCCGTCTTGAGGCACCAATTGGTGGAGCCCTGCTCAGGGTGGCTGGTGTGTGGGGTTTTGAGAAAAGGCAGCAGGGCTTAACTTGTGTCCACTGAGCTTGACGGTGGCTCTAGGGTGGTGGGGCAAGTTGAGGATCTGCAAGAAAGCAAGATGCAATGCCCTGGACTGGAATGTATAAAATGATGGCAATTGTTATATTCTGTGTATTGTTCACAGTAAAAAAGATTGTCTCTAAGCATCTCAATGGACTTAGAAACGACAATTCTAAAGCAAAAGACATGAAACAACCGTAGGCTAAATCATGGGTGAGCTTCAAAAGCATGACGCTAAGTGTGAGAAGCCAGTCAGAAATGTCCACAGTTGTGCAACACCAATTATCTGAAATACACAGAACAGGCAAGCCCATAGGCAAACAGCACCCAGGTGATTGTTGAGGGCTGGAGAAAGGGGAAGGGAAAGTGGCTGTTTAATGAGTTCTTGATTTCTTTTTGACATAATGAAATGTTCTGGATTCCTTGTGATGACAGTTGAGCAAATTTCGGTGTAAACTTAATCATTGCAATGTAAGCTTCTGAAAGGGTGAATTTTATGATGTGCATTTCTCTTTGAACATTAACATGCAATTTTTTAGAAAGAACATGAAAGCATGACATCCTAAATTTGGTTCTCACTCTAATAAGCTCTGTAGACATGAAAAGACCTCCTTCCCAAAGGAGAATGTGTGTGCATGCTCAGTCATGTTAGACTCATTGCGATCCTATGGACTGTAGACCTCCAGGCTCCTCTGTCCATGGAATTCTCCAGGCAAGAATACTGGATTCAGTTGCAGTTTTCTTCCCCAGGCAATCTCCCCAAACCCAGGGATTGAACCCACTTAGTCATTGACAGGTGAATTCTTTGCCACTGAGGCACCCGCAGAGTTTCCAAATGAGAACAAGCAAGTTTATCCAGAGCTTGTCTGTATAGCAATGGAGTCAGCCACCCCCACTCACCTGAGGCTGAAACACTGGGCACATGTGGGAATGGAGATGATTTCTGGTGGGAAAACGGGCAGGCCTTCCAGCCTTGAAATTGTGATGAAGAGTTGGAGGCAGGTTGACAAAGAGGAGTGTCCCACGTCGTTGCTTGTGGGAACAGATTTGGCATTTTATTTCCACTATAAATGGAAAGGTTGAAAATGAAGAAGGTGTGAGTCACTGATCCAACACTGATTTGGGGGCGTATTGCTGTAGAGGCTGGGGTCTGCCTTCCTGGGTTGGTAGCTATAAGGTATGGGCCTGTTTGGAGGGAGAAGACCATCGGCTCCCAAGGAGAATTTAGAAAATTCTGCATCGTGAAACTTTTTTCGTCATCAAATAGTCTGGACAAAGAAACTATTCAAAGTTTTACACTTAACTGCAAAGTAATCACAGTAGCATTAACAATGGCGATTCTTGCTACCACGAATTTTAGAATTTTTTTCGATTATATTGTGGTGAATCTTACTCAATGGATAAAACACAAACTTTTCACTGATTTTTTCTTAATGAGAAACACCACCCTGCAGCATTCTGGTCGACCTCGCTGTAGCAGCCACCTCATGAGGCGCCACTGTTTGCACACCTCACCGGGAGGACCTGGGCTGCACCCGGCGAAGGTGCGCGCGAGCACCCAGCTTCAAGCCCGGCCCAGGGCACTCAGTGTGCGCGCACGGAGACCAGACTCTGGAGGAGCCTCTGCTGATCATCCGCGCCAGGAGCTTGGTCGGGGTCGGGGTTCTCACGACCGTCACCCTGTGGCGGAGGCAGGTCCCTGTCTCCCAACGTCTGTTAGGCGCCTCCAACCCCAAGCGGGACCGGTGGACGGACGTGAGCTCCCCCGGCCAGCCTGCGGTGTCCGCGTGGTCACCGCGGGGAGGGGACCTGCCGGGTGAGTGACTAACGTGGCCGCGGAGACCCAGGACAGGGGACGCGGGTGCTTCCCGCGTCAGGGCCAACGCGGCCTGCGGAGGAGTCCCTGGCGGCAGGGTCTGAGCCCGGTTCCTGCTGGACGTGGAAAGCGAACGTGGCCACCAGTGAGAAGCCGCGCTGGGGCGGCCCGAGGCCCCAAGGCGGGAGGACGCACCCTGGGCCGCCCGCAGGCAGGATCGTCGCGGTCCAACGGTATGGAGAACGGGTCTGTCCGGGCTCGATTTCCGAGTCCCAGTTGCACATTCGGGCCCGTCCCTTCCCCGGGAGAGATGTCAGCGACTGGGGATTAGGGTGAAGGGAATCCACGGGTCAGCCACGTGGATGCTCAGGGCGGTTGTCCCCATCTCCAGGCCACTTGTAAACGTGACACATTGGAGACACTATCAGGTGCCAACACCACTTCCTGAAACCACAGGCAGGTCTATCGGCTGAAGGGTACCCAGGAGTGCTGGTTGACCCAGTCAAGCACCGCCCCACACCTATACAAAACGCCGCAAAGGTCACCACCCTAAGTAGCCCTCCGTGCACAAGGTCACCATCCTAAACAATCCTACAAGCACAGTCTTCAGCGATAACACAAAACACCTAGGCCTCGGCTATGCCGGGACTTTCACGACCAGTGTTGCCGGCTCCCGGAACGCTTCCTCAGGCCTGGCTGCTGTAAGGTTGTTACGGCTAATGCCATGACAGGCAGCCTAGATTAGGAGTAGGCCTGGTTTCCCGGGGTAACATAATTATCAGGCCACCTGGAGCCAGACAATCAACATGTACCTAGCAAGAAAAAGGGAACCTATCAGGGGAAAGCTGAAAGCCCACGAAGGATTGGGCCAACAAAAATTGCCTTGCAACTGTGTAACCAATCCGCTTGCACCAACTATCTGCTGCTTTTTTTGACCCAATAAATACCCAAGAGAACTGGGGCTCAGGGCCTTTTCATCCTCACACCCTTGGTGAGGACAGGAGGCCCTGGCTTGAATCAGTAATAAATTCCCCTATTGCAAGTTGCATTGTTTCGAGGAGTCTTCTTTCCCGACCAGGGACTCGGACTACGGGCAGAACATTTGGGGGCTCATCCAGGATCCCTTGACAGGGGAAGAACGCTCTTTGGAACAAAAGGGGAAAAGGACAGGTAATAGCACTGGTGCTCAGGCAGGTCTGGAAAGTCCAGTGTAAATCCGAGGCCCTGCTAGAAGGCAGGAAGGTGTCTGGCATGAGGGAAAGCTTTCCATGAGGGAACGGATTGGCTGTTCCAGCCGGCATAAGGCCAAGGCCAGCGAGCATGCTGGAAGGCAGCTGGCTCTGCGAGAAGGAGACTTCCTCTCCTAAGCGCGAATCTGGGGAACGGTGGACACCATTCGGTAAAGTGACCCTTGTTCCAGAGGATAGGGAGACTCAGGGGGTCCCGCCCCCCAGTTCTGTGTTGTCAGCTGATGTGTGTCTGTCTATGTGTTTTTCATTGCCCTCTCACGTCTGTATAACTGCTGGCATTGTCTCCTATCTCATTGTTCTCTGGTGTGTCGTTGTCTACTTCCTCCTATAAAGCCGTGGAGCCTCATTTCTGTTTGTAAGAGTTTCAGTGAACAGGCAGACAGTTGTCAGGGCAACTGACGAGTCCTGCCCAGGGCTACTCTCTGGCGGATTCTGAAGGCCTCCCAACAAGTCAGCCCCAGTAACAGGAGCCCGAGAGGGTGAAACTCTTTTCTTTTTTATCGTGTTCTAACCCGAGAATCTGGCCAAAAAAAAAAAACCCGTCTGTGTGGGCACAGGACAGGCACTTAAGAGCCGATAGGGCGCCTGCCACTGGAAGACTCCCATGAAAGGATAAGGGGGTCACTGAACGGGCTAGAAACCCTTAGGGTGCCCGCCCCCAAAAAGAAAACTTCCGTGCAACGACTAAGGCACTCAGATAGTTCCACGAAGCATACCACAAGCCCAACCTCCTGGCCGCCACCACTCCCGATAGGATTTTTTCGTGGTAATTCTCGGTGACCTTCTTCTGACTCTCGCTATGGGGAAAGGAGAATCTATCCCACTCTCTCTCATGACTGATCATTTCTCGGATGTCAGGGCTAGAGCGTATGATCTGTCGCTACTGGTTAAAAGGAGTAAATTAATAACCTTTTGCTCTGCAGAGTGGCCCGCCTTCCAAGTTGGATGGCCTCCAGAGGGAACTTTTCAACCTTCTATTATTCGGGTGATAAAAGAGAAAATTATGGCTCCTGATCCCTGGGGCCACCCAGGCCAAGTCCCATATGTTATGGTCTGGCAAGATCTAGTAGAAGATCCGCCCAAATGGGTAAAACCTTTTGTTCACAAACTCCCTGATTCTCCTCATGTACAGGCCCTGGTTACAGAAATTCCCACTGCCCCAGAGGAAGCCAAGAAGAATAAGGGCCCAAATCTGGTCTTGCAGGAATCCTCGTACCCGAACCTGATTGACTTGGAGACAGAAATTAGGCCCCCGCCATATGCCCCTCCTCCGTTGCAGGTTCTTCCAGGGGGAGGAGCCCCCCCCCCGATGAATCAGAAGGGATAAGGAAACCCCGACCCTGGGGAAGAAATAGAGGAAATAGGGGTGAGCAAGATCATGGGGACCCAGAGTTACCTTCATCTACTGTACAGGCACTCCCCATCCGAGTGGGACCAGCTAACCCAGACAGAGAGCGAACCTATCAGTACTGGCCCTTTTCCACGAGTGATCTGTATAATTGGAAGACCCAAAATCCTCCTTTTTCAGAGAAACCCCAAGGCCTCATTGACCTCTTAGATTCCATTTTGTTCACTCATAACCCCACCTGAGATGATTGTCAGCAGCTGTTGCAGGTGCTCTTCACCACGGAAGAATGGGAGCAAATCCTGGCAGAGGCACAGAAACGGGTCCCGGGGGTCGACAGGAGACCAACTGCCCAGCCTCATCTAGTGGACGAGGGGTTTCCTCTGTTTCAGCCTAACTGGGATTTTGAGCGAGTAGAAGGTAGGGAGCGTCTCCGAGTGTACCGCTAGACTCTAATGGCTGGCCTGCGGGCTGCAGCTAGGAAGCCGACAAATTTGGCGAAGGTAAATACAGTAAGGCAAGAGTCCACTGAGAGCCCATCAGCCTTCCTAGAGAGGCTAATGGAAGCCTTTAGGCAATATACACCTATGGACCCCCAGGCTGAGGAATCACGCGCTGCAGTTCTACTAGCATTTGTGAATCAGTCAGCCCCAGATATTAGGAGGAAATTACAAAAGATAGAGGGGTTAGGAGAACAGACAATACAAGACATACTGAAAGCATCTGAAAAGGTATTTAATAATAGGGAGACCCCAGAAGAAAGGGAGGAAGGACTTCGTCGGAAGGAAAGGGAACTAGCTGAGACGATCAGGAAAGAAGATAGGGAACATAGGGTGAAGGAAAACCGGAAGAACCAGAGAGAGCTGGCCAAGATTCTTTTTGTGGGGATGAAGGCCGGAACAGAATAGAGGGAGCCTCGAGGCCCCCAGACGGGAGAAAAAGAGAGGCCAAAAAGGCAGGCCCTAAAGAAAGATCAGTGCACTTACTGCAAAGAACGGGGCACTGGAAAAATGAGTGCCCTAAGAGGGACCCAAAGAGAGGAACAACCCAGAGAGAGAGAATTTCCCCCTGGAACTCGAGTTCTATATGCAGGGGAAGACAGTGACTAGGGGAGTCAAGACTCGGCACCCCTCCCCGAGTCCTGGGTAACCATACATGTGGAGGGGAAACCCGTTGGCTTCATGGTGGACACTGGCGCCCAACACTCTGTTTTAAATCAAAAACTGGGACCAATGTCTAAGAAAACCAGCTTGGTGCAGGGAGCCACAGGGACAAAAAGATATTGTTGGACCATGGAACGGAAAGTAAATCTGGAGACCCACCAGGTGTCGCATTCATTTTTGATGATACCAGAATGGCCAGCCGCTCTACCTGGACGAGACTTGTTGACTAAAATTAATGCTCAGATCCATTTTGACCCCGGGGGAATGTCAGTCACGGGTGGACTTGGACAGCCAATACATGTCTTGTCTCTAGCTCTAAGAGATGAATACAGACTTTTTGTGCCTAAGCCCTCCGAGATTATAGAACCAAATGTACAACGGTGGGTCCACAAATACCCATTGGCATGGGCAGAAACAGCAGGAATGGGACTGGCTAAACAGAGACATCTGGTCGTCATCGAACCTAAAAGCCGAGGCGACTCCTGTGAGGGTGAGGCAATACTCTATGAGCCAGGAGGCTCGGTGGGGGATCACTCCCCACATTCGATGGCTCATGGATGCTGGAATTCTCAAGCAGTGCCAATCCCCTTGGAACACCCCCTTACTACCGGTGAAGAAGCCAGGGAGTACGGATTACAGACCTGTCTCAAGACCTACGAGAAGTCAACAAGCGGGTGAGTGACATACACCCCACTGTCCCCAACCCGTATACCCTCCTGAGCAGTCTGCTGCCTGAGTACACTTGGTACACTGTGTTGAACTTGAACGATGCTTTTTTCAGGCTACCACTGGTGGCCCAGAGCCAGGAGATATTTGCCTTTGAGTGGACTGAGGGGGAAGGCCAACCTGTAGCACCACTAACTTGGATCACCTCCCACAAGGGTTCAAAAACTCCCCTACCTTGTTTAATGAAGCTTTGAGTGAGAACCTCTATGAATAACAGACTCGCCACCCAGAGGTCATCCTGTTGCAATATGTAGATGACCTTATGCTGGCTGGAACCACAGAGGAGGCATGCAGCCGTGCCACCGGTGACCTCTTACAGACTCTAGGCACCTTGGAGTATCGTGCTAGTGCAAAGAAGGTGCAAATATCCAGGCAAGAGGTCACCTATTTGAGGTATAAGATCAGGCAGGAGCAAAGGTGGCTAACTCAGGCCATGAAGGAAACAATATTGCAGATACCAGAGCCCAAGACCCCCCGCCAGGTGAGAGAGTTTCTGGGGACTGTTGGATATTGCAGACTGTGGATAATGGGGTTTGCTGAGAAGGCCCGGCCCTTGTATGAGGGAAGTAAAGAGACCCCAAACTGGACTTGGAGTGAACCAATGAAACGGGCTTTCCAGACACTCAGACGGGCCCTACTGGAAGCCCCAGCCCTTGCCCTGCCTAACCCAAACAAGCCATTCCAGCTGTTTGTAGATGAAAAGCAAGGAATAGGAAGGGGGTCTTGACGCAAAAATGGGGACCATGGAAGCGGCCAGTAGCATACCTTTCAAAGCGATTGGACCCGGTGGCCTCTGGGTGGCCCCCTTGCCTCCACATCATTGCAGCCACTGCCCTCCAAGTTGACATATGGAAAGCAACTCTGGGTTTATACCCCCCACGCCATCAAGGGGTTTTAAAGCAGCCGCCGGGTAAGTGGATCTCCAATGCCTGCTTGACACATTACCAGGCCCTGCTGCTTGATGCCCCACCGGTGCGTTTTCAGACCTCCTGCTTCCTGAATCCAGCCACACTTCTACTAACCCAGAGAAAGACCGCCCTCTCCATGACTGCAATGAGATACTGGCTTAGGCCCTGGCGGCACGAAAAGACTTAACTGATGTGCCGCTAAACAACAATGAGCTAGTATGGTTCACCGATGGGAGCAGTTATGTAAAAGATGGACAAAGGAAGGCGGGACCCCCTATAGTTAGTTGATGAATCAGGACAGACATCATTGGCTAAGACACGCCCCCAAACACGTCTGCACAAAAAGCAGAGTTGATTGCCCTAATACAGGCTCTGGAACAAGCAAAAGGGAAGAGAGTCACCATTTTTACGGACAGTCGATATGGTTTTAGCACTGTCCATATTCAAGGTCCGATATACCAGGAAAGGGGATTTAGAACAGCGGAGGGAAAAAAACGTCAAGAATTTGCCCGAGATCTGCAGGCTCCTGAAGGCTGTTCAACTGCCCCGGGCAGTAGCAATTGTACATGTCCCCGGTCACCAGAAAGGAGAAGACCCTAGGGCACGGGGCAATCGTGTCGCTGATGCAGCCGCTCGGGAAGCGGCCAGCCGGGACTACGCCACCCCCATGTTAGCCGTGGGACTTCCACCCCCTGGTATGGGGACTCTGCCGCCATTCCCCGACTCTTCCCTCCCTGACCTCGTTTGGATCAACGAGGATACCACCCTCCAGAAGGATGACAAAAATAGATGGTACCGATATCAAAACAACAACCTGATATTGCCTGCCATCCTGGGTCATCACCTATGTGAACACCTGCACACAATTACACACTTGGGGGAGAAAAAGACCTTGACACTTCTCCATACGGCCTGCCTGAGCTTCCCTCGACAAAATGCAACTGTACGAGAGATAATCCAGGCTTGCAAAGCGTGCCAGCTGATGAGGACAGGGAAAAGGCAGCACACGGGAACGAGGAACCGAGGGGAAGAGCCAGGGAAACACTGGGAGATAGATTTCACTGAGGTAAGACCAGGCAAGTACGGGTATCACTATCTGTTGGTTCTGGTAGATACCTTCTCGGGATGGGTGGAAGCCTTCCCTAAGGGAGAGACAGCAACAGTGGTTGCTAAAAAGATCTTAGAAGAGATAATGCCTAAGTACGGGCTGCCAGTGACGATGTGCTCTGATAACGGACCTGCCTTTGTGAGCCAGATTGTACAAGGGTTGGCCCAAGCTCTGGGGACAAAATGGAAGTTACATTGTGAATATAATCCCCAGAGCTCAGGACAGGTTGAGAGAATGAATCGGACCCTAAAAGAAACTTTGACAAAGTTGGCAATAGAGACTGGCGGGGACTGGGTGACCCTCCTTCCCTTCACACTCTTTCGAGTGCGTAACACCCCTTATAAGCTAAATCTTACCCCTTTTGAGATTCTGTATAGAAGACCCCCTTATGTAAATGATCTCCTCAGCTTATCTCACCCTAAATGCATCTCGTCCAGACTTAACAAATGGTTGCTGGCTTTGCTATAATATTAGTCCTCCCTATTATGAGGCGGTTGCCTTTTCAAGATTCAGTGTGACCTCTGATGTCTCTGCCTGCAGATGGCAGCAACAACCTGGGTCAGGCCAGTTGACAGTAGACTCCATTATGGGCATAGGCACCTGTATAGGAACTATAACTAAGACTTATCAACACCTATGTAATAATAATTCAGTCCCTAGGACTAGCCTCCCCAATTCTACTCACCAGTGGGCCCTTCCGCCAGAAAACAGGTGGTGGGCTTGCTCCGCCGGACTAACCCCTTGTGTCCATAAGGCAGCACTTAATGCCTCCCAAGATTTCTGTGTCCTAGTCCACCTGATCCCCCAGCTAAACTATTACTCAAAGGAAGAGCTGCAACCAAGGTTAGACCCATCAGGTCAATATAGGGTAAAACGAGAACCAGTCACTGCCCTGACTTTAACAGTCCTATTGGGTGCTATAGGAACGGGAAGTGGGATCACAGCCTTAACCTTGCAAGATGAACAGTGTAATCAATTAAGAGCTGCAATAGATGAAGATATTGAGCAACTCGAGAAGTCCATTTCACACCTCCAAGAACCCTTGAGCTCCTTGGCTGAAGTAGTGTTACAGAATAGGAGAGGTTTAGATTTGTTGTTTCTGCAACAAGGAAGATTATGTGCAGCACTGGGAGAAGAATGTTGTTTCTGTTCTGCCCGTAGTTCGAGTCCCCGGTTGGGAAAGAAGACTCCTCGAAACAATGCAACTCACAATAGGGGAATTTATTACTGACTCGAGCCAGGGCCTCCTGCCCTCACCAGGTGTGTGAGGACGAAAGGCCCTGAGCCCCAGTTCTCTCGGGTATTTATTAGGTCAAAATAAGCAGCAGGTAGTTGGCACAATCAGATTGGTTACACAGTGGGTAGTTGGCGTAAGTGGATTGGTTACACAGTTGCAAGGTAATTTTTGTTGGCCCTACGTGGGGTTTTCAGCTTTCCCTGATAGGTTCCCTTTTTTCTGGCTAGGCATATGTTGATTGGCTGGCTCCAGGTAGCCTGATAATTATGTTACCCCGGGAAACCAGGCCTACTCCTAATCTAGGCTGTCAGGCATGACAGCCTCACAGTTTCTATATCGACCATTCAGGGGTGGTACAAAAATCTCTCCAGAAAGTAAGAGAGGGACTAGCCCAGCGGAAGAGAGAACAAGAAGCCCAACAAGGCTGGTTTGAATCTTGGTTTCAGCGCTCCCCCTGGTTGACCACTTTGATTTCCACCCTCTTGGGTCCACTCATAATATTAATATTGTTACTGACCTTTGGTGCATGCATTTAAAACAGTCTGGTCGCATTTATTAGGGAGCGCCTAAATACCATCCAAATTATGGTATTGAGACAACAATATCAGCCAATTTCACAGGGTGAAGAGAAGGATTCCTCTACAAAAGCACAAAGACAGAGGGGAAATGTGAGGCTGTCACGGCTAACGCCATGGCAGGCAGCCAAGATTAGGAGTAGGCCTGGTTTCCCGGAGTAACATAATTATCAGGCCACCTGGAGCCAGACAATCAACATGTACCTAGCAAGAAAAAGGGAACCTATCAGGGGAGAGCTGAAAGCCCACGAAGGATTGGGCCAACAAAAATTGCCTTGCAACTGTGTAACCAATCCGCTTGTGCCAACTACCCACTGTGTAACCAATCCACTTACGCCATCTACCTGCTGCTTTTTTTGACCCAATAAATACCTGAGAGAACTGGGGCTCAGGGCCTTTTCATCCTCACACCCTTGGTGAGGGCGGGAGGCCCTGGCTCGAGTCAGTAATAAATTCCCCTATTGCAAGTTGCATTGTTTCGAGGAGTCTTCTTTCCCAACCGGGGACTCGAACTACGGGCAGAATACTGGCAAGTCACAGCCCTTGCAGAGGTCACCGACGCTCCAGAGGAAGTGTGAGACGCTTGAGTGCTCAGACGTGTCCCACACTTTGTGGCCCCACAGACTGTAGCCCACCAGGCTCCTCTGTCCGTGGGATTCTCCAGGCAAGAATCCTGGAGCGGGTTGCCATGCCCTCCTCCAGGGCATCTGCCCAACCCAGGGATCGAACTCAAGTCTCCTCCATCTCCTGCACTGGCTGGCAGAGTCTTCCAACACGAGCGGGAACCGACGATCTCAAAGCGGCAGCCGGGTGGCTCCGGACAGCCGGCTGGAAGGGCCCCGGGACGGATCCCTGTCACCGGCCTGCCGCGGAGGACGCAGCCGAGGAGCCAAACGCCCTAGCTCGTCCCAAGCCGTCTGTCCTGGAGCGGTTCCCGGCTCCGCAAAGCGCGCCGCGGGGACGCGCCGGGACCCTGAAACGCTAGGGGAGGCCAGGGAACGGGAAAGAACTCGCTGGGGTGCTTCCAAGGAGACGGGCTCCCCACGCGACTCCCCGCGGGGCGGGTGCAGCAAGGCGGACTTGGACTTCATGGCTGTAAAACTGCAACCATGAAAGTAATCGGAGAAATCTTTACGAATCATTCATACTCTGTGGTTTCAGAATGGAGTCCTTGTAAAGCACTTTTTCTTTGAAGTCTAGAAATCATCGAAGAAATGAACTATAAACTTGACTACAAACTGATCTTTACATATTTCACAAAGACCCATGATAACAAATGGGTATCTAGGGAACACTTGTGCAAATTCATGTGTAATAAAAAAAAATTGAGATCAGCATTACTTAATATAAAAGCAGGGCATTTGGAATTATAGCCATTAAAAGGAAGTAGGTAGGTAAATTCTAGTACAACCACACAAGGCGATCGGCAATTTGTGTTTTGGTTATTAATGTTTTTAAATGAAATAAATCTGTTTTTAAATGAGATAAAACTTGGAAGGAAGTTGGGGATGAATTATTCTATGAAAATAACAAGTTGTGGAACTCCCAATGGTGTTATGAAAAAAAAAAAAAACAAAAACTAGAGCATTCATCATTTAAAGAAATTTGAATGGAAGGGCAAAGGAATTAGAATTGCTTAACCAATTAAAAAAAAAAAATCAAGTCGTCCTTGTAACCTAGTTTCTGGTGTCAGAAAGGTGAACGTCTCTAGAAATAGAGATGAGTCACACCTACTTTTCTGCCCCCTCCAACTACAGCCTCCGGACTGACAACTGGCATCCCAGCCCCTCAATGTCTCTGTTCCTCCTGGACCCAGAGCCAAGTGGGGTGGGAGGCAACCTGGACCCCACAGACCTGGTCTCAGGCCTCCTTCCTCGTCCTGGGTGTCCCCTCTCCAGCCGTTCACTCAGTCTCCCCTACCCCCGATCACTCCCCCCAGGGGCTGCCGGCCCCACCCCACAAGGGTGCAGCCTTCTCTCCATGAGCCTTGAGCTGTTTTCCCAAGGGAAGGGCGTTCTTTCCCACAGGAGTTGCCAACCAAAGGGACAACAAAACTCTGGCTCCTGGACACATGGCACGCACTTTCTCCTCACATCTGATGAGGACACCTGATCAGAGTGGAGATGATACAGGCACAACCTCCTGACCCCAAGTTTTGTACAAAGCTTCAGTCAAGTCACATCTGATGAGGACACCTGATCAGAGTGGAAATGATACAGGCGCCACCTCCTGCCCCAAGTTTAGTACAAAGCTTCAGTCATGTCACATCTGATGAGGACACCTGATCAGAGTGGAAATGATACAGGCGCCACCTCCTGCCCCAAGTTTAGTACAAAGCTTCAGTCAAGTCACATCTGATGAGGACACCTGATCAGAGTGGTGATGATACAGGCACCACCTCCTGACCCCAAGTTTAGTACAAAGTTTCAGTCAAGTCACATCTAATGAGGACACCTGGTCACAGTGGAGATGATACAGGCACCACCTCCTGCCCCAAGTTTAGTACAAAGCTTCAGTCAAGTCACATCTGATGAGGACACCTGGTCACAGTGGAGATGATACAGGCACCACCTCCTGCCCCAAGTTTAGTACAAAGCTTCAGTCAAGTCACATCTGATGAGGACACCTGATCAGAGTGGTGATGATACAGGCACCACCTCCTGACCCAAGTTTAGTACAAAGCTTCAGTCAAGTCACATCTGATGAGGACACCTGGTCACAGTGGAGATGATACAGGCACCACCTCCTGCCCCAAGTTTAGTACAAAGCTTCAGTCAAGTCACATCTGATGAGGACACCTGATCAGAGTGGTGATGATACAGGCACCACCTCCTGACCCAAGTTTAGTACAAAGCTTCAGTCAAGTCACATCTGCTGAGGACACCTGATCAGAGTGGTGATGATACAGGCACCACCTCCTGACCCCAAGTTTAGTACAAAGCTTCAGTCAAGTCACATCTGATGAGGACACCTGGTCAGAGTGGAGATGATGCAGGCACCACCTCCTGCCCCAAGTTTAGTACAAAGCTTCAGTCAAGTCACATCTGATGAGGACACCTGATCAGAGTGGAAATGATACAGGCACCACCTCCTGCCCCAAGTTTAGTACAAAGCTTCAGTCAAGTCACATCTGATGAGGACACCTGGTCACAGTGGAGATGATACAGGCACCACCTCCTGCCCCAAGTTTAGTAAAAAGCTTCAGTCAAGTCACATCTGATGAGGACACCTGATCAGAGTGGAGATGATACAGGCACCACCTCCTGCCCCAAGTTTAGTACAAAGCTTCAGTCAAGTCACATCTGATGAGGACACCTGGTCACAGTGGAGATGATACAGGCACCACCTCCTGCCCCAAGTTTAGTACAAAGCTTCAGTCAAGTCACATCTGATGAGGACACCTGATCAGAGTGGAGATGATACAGGCACCACCTCCTGCCCCAAGTTTAGTACAAAGCTTCAGTCAAGTCACATCTGATGAGGACACCTGATCCTGATCAGAGTGGAAATGATATAGGCGCCACCTCCTGACCCCAAGTTTAGTACAAAGCTTCAGTCAAGTCACATCTGATGAGGACACCTGGTCAGAGTGGAAATGATACAGGCACCACCTCCTGACCCCAAGTTTAGTACAAAGCTTCAGTCAAGTCACATCTGATGAGGACACCTGGTCACAGTGGAGATGATACAGGCGCCACCTCCTGACCCCAAGTTTAGTACAAAGCTTCAGTCAAGTAACATCTGATGAGGACACCTGGTCACAGTGGAGATGATACAGGCACCACCTCCTGCCCCAAGTTTAGTACAAAGCTTCAGTCAAGTCACATCTGATGAGGACACCTGATCCTGATCAGAGTGGAAATGATACAGGCGCCACCTCCTGACCCCAAGTTTAGTACAAAGCTTCAGTCAAGTCACATCTGATGAGGACACCTGGTCACAGTGGAGATGATACAGGCACCACCTCCTGCCTCAAGTTTAGTACAAAACTTCAGTCATGCAGAGTTGTGGACATTGCATCAAAACCTCACTTTTTAATGACAACCTTCCTGGATAACTAGTAAGTAACATATAATATGTAGTTTTTATTTGAGTTTTGCTCTGTACCAAGCACTTACCTATTAGATCTTTCAATGACTTTACTCTCTCAGGAGGTAATGAACCTTACTCACACATGAAACTCGTGAGGTTCAAAAGGGGGCATAATTTGTCCATTGTCAAAACTGGTAAAGGACAGTACATGGCTTTTGCTTACCTTGTATTTAGTCTGTAGATTTAATTAAAATTGATGTGGAGAAGAGTATATTTATAAACTCACAAGTACAAATTGTATAATCATCAATCAGTAAGTAGGAATTTATGATATGTTGTTGGAGAATGTAATTTTATTTCACCCCGCCCCTCATGTGATGGTCCTTCATTCATGAAGGTCATTGTGTATTCAGAGTGTGCACATCTCTGTGATAGATCTGAAAAGCAGATGCCAAGTCAGCCCAAAGAAGTATTGGATTTGAATTCAAACAAGTTTGCGGGTTTGATACGCACAGCTGCCTTTCCTAGCACTGTCATCCTCAACCATCAGCTCTGGACATTTGCGAGCTGGACCAGAATGACCACCATGTTTTTAGGAATCAGTGACCTTTGAAATGTGACTGTGAACTTTATCCAAAAAGGATGGCCCTGCCAGGCTCTTCCCAGAGGAAGGTGCCCAAGGATATGATGCTAGAGAACAGCGGTCATCTGTTCACCAGTTCGCCGTGGGTGAAACTGTCAGCATTTATTTACTTAGTAGAGAATCATCTAGAAAACTCCCCCAGAGCTCTCTCCCCTCCCTACTCAGACACATACACTCCCTACAGCACTTAGGACATGGAGGAAGAGGTTCTGTTCGTTGGTTTATTTCATCTTGGGCATGTCAAGAGATTGTAGACTTTCTGAAAACAATCATATGCCTTTCTTCCTGCTCTATACAGAACACTCAGAGCAGTACTGGGCACCATTTCATAGGGGCACTAAATGGATAGATAAATGTATTAAATGTTTACTAAAAACTATTCTGCTGGAATTTAACCCTACAAAGTTAAACAGAGCAGACAGTATCCCTTTAAAATACAATTCTTGGAGCTGGGACTGAGTTATGTTACTGGATTTTTTTAAAAAAAATAAAGTTCAATCCACTATAGAATAGTGGATTCACAGTGGTCAGAGGAAGGGGAAAAAGAAGATTCTGTCAACCACTTCAGGCCTGGGTGTGAGCATCAGTAGACAATTATTGGACTCCTGAGCCCAGCGTCAGTATCCTCCCTGCTCTGGGGAAGGGCTGGCGGTGTGTCCAGGGCTCAGGACGTCTTTTCCTATGCTGCTCTTTACTGTTCACCTTGCCTCTCCTCCTGATGGGAACTTGAAAACCACACACAGATCTCAACACAGAGCTCCACATCCATGTACATTTTTCCATAGAGGGTTTTTGACTCTACATAGATGCTATTTCCTGGTTGGACCAGGAGAAGAGAAGTGGAGGGCAGAAAGGACTCTGAGTCCCAGGTCCAGGTGGATCCAGGCTCCTGGGTTCTGTGTGAAGAGGAGACTTCTCATGGAGAAACAGGACCAGTCATATCAGCTACAGAGTCTCTTCAGGGAAAGGTCTGACAGCTCTGACATCTTGTCAGCCAATGCAGAAATATCCCTCTGATAGTGTCCTAATTCTCTGAGGATATTAATTTTGATTCTTCTTAGTGTACATTCCTTGGCTTCAGAGAGAGTTCTTTCTATTATTATTGGAGCTAAACATTCAAGTAGCCATATTTATTTCAGTCTCTCCATTTTATTGACTTTCTTCGACATTGAACCCTCACTTTATTGTTCATTCATTTAACCCTTAAAAATATTCTACATCAATATTTCTATATTGTATGTTCCCTCATTGTTCCATATTGTATATCTAATCACTATTACATTCTCCCATTTCTCTGTGCTAAGCACTGATACTTGGCACATACGTACCTTAGTTTTGCAAACATTTCCAACATTTTCCTTCCCCTAAGTCACTCTACTTCTTTCTTTTCCCTCTTTTTTCAGGCATGGAAGGTGGACCTAGAAAGCATGGAAGGATACCCACACAGGATACCTTCAGGAAGGGCCCATTTGTCTGCAGATCAATGGTAAGTTTCTTGAGGATTAAATCTGCTCATCACATTGGCAACCTGGTAATGGAATGAGTTAGGAATTCAGCACAATCTTCAGAAGAAAAATAAGCCTGAACATCAATGCTATCCCAGTAGAAAGTTTTGAATAGTATAAGTGTTGGGATAATGTTGTCTTGAAGTCAACCTGTAACTTCAGCTTTAAGAGAAGGGTAATTGCCTCAGCATAGTTTGTATACATAATGCTTGAAAACTAAAGAAGACTTAAAGCTCATTTAGAATGTTATGCAGGTGAAAGACTACAAAAGAGAAAATCCTTATAAATTCAGCAAAGTAACACTGCATGAAAATAAAACAAACATGGGGAGTTTCAAAAGGAGACCATCACAGAGAGCAGACCATTGTCAATATGTACAGAAATAGTACCTGGATGTGTGTGGGCACTGTTTCATGGCCTCTCCTCTCCTTGCGTATTAGCTGAAGAGGCTAATTGGAAAAGAGGCCATTGAATGGGTCACATATGAGGAAGATATCACATTAAACAATGTCAACTCCATATGTATTAACTCATGCAAAGAGAACCCCAATAAATGCTATTAATATGAGAAAGAATTCAAGTAAAGCACTTACCTTTATGTGCACCAAAAATTCAGACAAGAGCAAAACCCTATACCCAGTGCCAAGTTGGAAGAGCTTTTGGCCACTCTTTATTCATGTTTTAAGTAACAGAAGCTGGATTTTACTACAGAGAGCTCATTTAGAAACTGTCAGCATGGGGAAGCTTCAGTCGATGCTCTAAACTTAGACAATATGAGAGAACTCAGCCTGGAGAGACCCTTACAAATGTTGTGAAGGAGGGAAATAACTCAGCTGGAGTCTTGGCTGTGTATACACCAAAAATCACACAGTAGAGAAATCCTGAAAATGTAATGAATGTGGAAGATCATTCATCAGAGGCCAACTTTTATTCCCACCTATAAGCCCACATAGGAGAGAAGCCCTGTATCTGGAATGACCATGAAAGAGCTTTCAGTGAATCTTCATTCCTTCAAAGTCATGGACTCATTCACACTGGAGGCAAACCATATGAGTGTCATCTATGTGCAAAAGCATTACATGAAGACATGATCTTAGTCATCATATGAAAAGTTACTTTAAATTTTTCATTTATTATCTCCTTCATAAATTGTAAAGAGTATAAATTAAATTAAATTCATCTTAAAGCAAGGAGAATTGTGTGTACCTGGACAGGAAAATTCCAAGACCTGAGTCAGGCAGGACTTCACCTCCTACATTAGAATTTTGTAGGCAAAGGATTCTCTCCAGAAGAACAGATAGTTATCTTGGAACCGAAAGTGTGGAAGATCATTGCAGACATGGAAAGTCCCATTTCTAGATTGTGTTAGAACAGAGGGGGTAAATGTACTGATTCATGGAAAAGCACTGCCCCTTTGAGATCCATTTGTAATTCTACCCTCCAAAGATCTACTCTTTACCCAGATGAATGCTTTTCTTAGATGTTGAGAGAAAGATGAGCAGAGAGAGAATGCCCATTTTATAAGTTAAACCTGCAAAACACCTACTTAGGGAAAGAGTTGGGCTCCCTGTTTAGATCAATTGCATTTTCTTTTTTGAGCAAAACATTAATTTTAGCACTGACGTAAAATAAAGACTATTGGGTGAAAGCATAATTTGCCCATACGGTCTATAAAGCACATATATTAGTTGCATTAAATTCAAGCTAACTCCATGTATAAGCCAAAATGACTTTTCCATATCTTAACATGTCAACATTTCTTTTATTATTATCTTCCAGAAAAAAAAGAATGGGGTGTCTTAACAACTAAATATGAGAGAAGACATTTGGATGGGCACAGAAGTTTACTGAGAAGATGATGCCATGGGAATAATTTTTATTTTTAGTATTTATTCCAAATGGAAGAGTCTGAGTTGATGGACCTGAGATGGAGATCCAGATATGAGTAATGCTGGGTCCATATTTCTGCTTGAGATGCTGCTAAGCCACAGGCAGACAGCCGTCTGTGAACAACCTCCTGTTAGCCTGGCACAGCGCTTGCAGCGTCCCTGCAAACAGGTGGGGCCTTGGCATTCAGGAGGTGCCGGGCCACTGAGGGACGAGCCCCCAGTGCCCGTCTGTGACTGAGAGAGGACAGTGGCACCGCTTGTCTGGGGAGATACCAAAGTCCTGTGACACGGGGTTACCCTGTCCTTTGGTGTTGCTTCACTGTCCTGCACTGTAGCCTCCCTTTTTAGATTTCTTTTCTGTTTATATATATATATATGAAAAATCAAGGAAAGTCAGGGAAAGCGGATACTCTTTGGAGTGGGTACTCTTGGCCCCTGAGCCACTTGCTGAAGAAAAAAAAAATCCAATTATTTCACTGCCCTAGATGACATTTGGAACCTCTGGTATAATAACCATTAAATATCTAGTTTCCGTGTGCTGAAAGTGACCTCCTACCCATATGTGCACATTAAGGCAGGTGAACTGGCTCGTGTGTGGTCGATGTAACAGCAGCAGTAAGTGCAGGAGTGGAATCACAGGGTGGATGATCAGATAGGATCTTGTTTCAACTCTGTGAGTCTCTGGGGACATTGTGAATAGGTTAAGTGTCATCAGTGGCCTGAAAGACAGTGGACTATACCTTGTGGATGGTGAGTGGACATGTGAAAGACAAGTTCAAGGTCAGCTCTATCCAGAAGTATCATGCATCTACAGATCCACGGAAGAAATGAGATTTTTTTTGCTCTTTCAGAAGCCTGTATTAGCTACTTGGATACCTGATATGCTGGTACTGCCCTGGATTTTAAACTCAGCCTCACTCACTCACATGTTACAGCATTTATAAGTGAGGAGTGGTGGGAGGCATGTGGGTGGTGACCTCATTCTCATTTAGAGATTTCCCCTGCGAGTGCTCTGGTTAGTGCAGCTACACGGTAACATTCTTTTTCTTCCTAATGGGTCTTCTGATTCCTCTCTGATATGTTGGATTCCCCAGCCCTCATCTTCACCAGCATCCTGTGTTTTTCCACAAGCCTGCAAAGAGCACCTCCTTCCAAGGAGCCTCCTGCTTCTCCATCATCACTGTTGGCCTGAGACTGCCCCCTGCCCCATGGCCATTGCCCAGCCTTTTCTTTTTCCATACCCTCACAACTGATGCTCTGACCCACAAGTATTACTCTTCTCCATGATTTCCCACCCATGGCAGCCTGTAAGGTCTGGATGTGAGTCTGCCCTGATGTTGTCTATAACCACCCCCAAGACCCAGCACGCTGGGCTTCTTTCATGGTTATCTCTGCCTGACACTCAGCTCGGCTGTGGACTCTGGAGCTGACTCTCATGTGAATGTTGAGCTGGGGAGCAGACTGTGTGGACGTGTACTGTGGGAGGGTATATCCTTCTCTTTTGGATTTTTAAAAAATGTAATATGGAGAAATTCTAATTGAACCCACCACTATACATCTTCACACACAGAAAAATTCATCAATGTCAACTTTACTGGCATAGCCTAATCCAAGAGGGAAGTTAAGAGCTATCTCTGCTCCCAGATAAGAGGAGCTTTGGTAAAAAATAAAGACAAGAAACACTGATGCTCATGTTAGCAAACTAGATTCATGTGTCTGATGCACAGCAAACCAAATCCTGAGACACTGAGGCCTGTGGCAAGAAAAACTTTATTCGCAGAGCAGCCAAGAAGGAGATGGGAGAACAAGTCTCAGATCCCCCTTCCTGAAGGGCCAGGGTCTGAGATATTCATGGGATAAAGAGGCTGAATGGCTTTAGGTGTGGGGAAAGGTGGTTGGATGTGAGTAAAGGTAAGTCAGTTAGTATTCTGTGCTGGGTATCTGGGTAACAGGATGCTACTTCTTCATGGGATGTGTGTTCAAAGCTGGAGGCACTTAACATGATCCAAGGGTAGAATTTTTGCTCATCTGAGATCAGTCACTCACAGGACCCTACACACGTCCAGTTTTGAAGGAAGTGGCCCTAGCAAGTCTTACCTACCTCAGGCTTGAAATAGACACAGCTGGCTGCAAGATCCTTGAAAATAACTGGGCCACATCTTGTCATTTAGGCTGCATGAATCTTGGAGGGTATGAGATGTGCAAAAAAAGTAGCTAAAGTGAGCTTGTGCTGTGAAGACAGGATACAAGTAGAGGGCTGTTTAACAAACTTTAAGAGAAGGAAATTGCTGCCCACTCTAGTATTCTTGTCTGGAGAATCCCATGGACAGAGGACCCTGGTGGGCTACAGTCCATGGGGTCACAAAGAGTCAGACACAAGTGAGCAGCTGACATGTTCACTATCATGACAAGTTCAAAGTTCCTGGTAGTCTCCAGCTCCAGTTTCTTTAGAAGGTTAATGCATATGGCACAGTTTCCCTCTTTTTCTAGTAAGTGAAGCCAAACTGTAGTAAGCTCATCATGAGTGTGACCCCCTCACTTGGATTGCTTCCCCTTCAATCTTTTGTTTCCCTGGTCTTCTGTGACACTCAGGGCAGACATGCTGAGCAGGCCCCTGCACCTTAAGTCCTGGCCAGATGGTGGCAGGGGCCAGCAGACAGATGTGATTTGTGGACAACAGTGGAAACAGTGAGAGACTTTATTTTCTTGTGCTCCAAAATCACTGCAGATGGTGAAATTAAAAGATATTTGCTCCTTGGAAGAAAAGCTATGCCCATTTTAGATAGCATATTAAAAAGCAGAGACATTACTTTGCCAACAGAGGTCCAGGTCCATCTAGTCAAAGCTATGGCTTTTCCAGTAGTCATATATGGATATGAGAGTTAGACTATAAATGCTGAGTGTCAAAGAACTGATGCTTTTGAACTGTGGTGTTGGAGAAGACTCTTGAGAGTCCCTTGGACTGCAAGGAGACCCAACCAGTCCATTCTAAAGGAAATCAGTCCTGAGCATTCATTGGAAGGACTGATGCTGAGGCTGAAACTCCAATACTTTGGCCACCTGATGTGAAGAACTGACTCATTAGAAAAGACCCTGATGCTGTGAAAGATTGAGGACGGGAGGAGAAGAGGATGACAGAGGATGAGATGGTTGAATGGCATCATCGACTTGATGGACATGAGTCTGAGTAAGCTCTGGGAGTTGGTGATGGGCAGGAAAGCCTGGGGTGCTGCATCCATGAGGTTGCAAAGAGTCGGACACCACTGACTGACTGAATTGAACTAAACAAGATCCTCACCTTGGGACCAGGGGACACTGGGTTTGCTTCCCTAGCTTCATCTCTCTGTAAACTTTTTGCCTCAGGGTATTGGGGTAAATGGGGACAGGATCTAAGGTGAGCATAACTGCCAGGAGCCATTATGGGGGGGTCCCGCCCGTGACGAGGTCATGAAGAAAATACCGGGCAGGCAAGGTCGTCCACGACCCCATCCATGACGAGGTCACGAGGAAAAAACCTGACAGGCAAGGCCGTCTAGGATAAGGGACCCTCTAGGTTGGCCTTGGCCTCTACCCCATCCTGTATCCTCCCCCCTTTCTGCTATTGTTCTTGTTTGCCCTGCTGCGGATTCTTGTGTTGACTGCCGAGAGCTCTCCTGCTCCTCTTTCACTGAATAAAGCCCAACTTAAAACCCTAATTAATAAATCTCCTGGACGCTGGTACCCTATGAAGGGGCCAGGGATGAAGGAAATGCTTCAATTCAAACCATTTTGCTGGCATTCTGGCTTGTGTGATAAATATGTGCTGTCACTGCAAAAAATGCTCTTGATTGTTCTAAACATGCTAAACACAGTACACTAACAAAAGAAACTATTAAGCATAGGCCCCTTCACGGGGTGAGAAAAGCTCCACAAATATGATAGCCAAGAATGTGCCTAATAGAAAATACTTTAGATAGAGATTAGCTGGCGACTTCTTGCAGGTAGTTAACTTCTAGACTAAGAGCCTGTTTTGTGCCATATCTGCTGTTTCTGCAGTCCTTCGCATTTCTGTTCTGTAAAAAATGTAATCCTATCTAGTTCCCATAGAGATGATGCTCATTAGAAAGAAAATAGATTAATTATAAGAAAAACAGGGTTGGCTACTGAAGTTGCTTAAGTCACACCAGGTGCAAGCCATAAAATGTTAGCAGGCCTGAAGGCCAAATGATAAGACTCTTGTGAATGAAAAAGCATGTGGGTGACATCCTGTTTCTGTTGAAGGTCAAGTTGCTGTAATGTTTTGAGATGATCTGTGTGTAAGTGGTATGTACTTCCCCCCAAAATATGTTGTTAAGGGTATAAAGGGGACGTGCAAAAATAAACTTCAGACTCAGCCCCGAGCTTTGTCTCACTCTCTCTCTCATTTGCTGACGCCGTTCATCCTGAGGGTTCCCCTGGATCCTGCTGGGGCTGGACCCCGGCACATAACATAAAGGGACTGAGGGGGCAATTCACTTGCCCTTTCCTGCAGACATTAAAGCAGAGCAGAGACAGGACAATTGTAGCTTTTCTGCTTAGTCAGGCATATTTTCACTGCGTGGACATTACACTGCAATTCATGGTAATGTCAACTGCCTGAATCCTGGATTTAAGACTGACTTCTTCGCTTCCTTTGATATTGATTAATGGTTGGAAGTAAAAGAATGTGAAACATAATTTTACACATCCTTAGATATCACACAGATCCCTAGAGAAAAATTAGTGCTGAGCCTAGAGATGGAATGAAGCAAAACCTGGCTCTAATTAATTGTGATGATAGTTTCATTGCCCTGCCACAGGTTTCCTGCTTCAGGCTTCTCGCTTGGCAGGAGCAGTTCAGTTCAGTTCAGTTTCTCAGCCGTGTCTGACTCTTTGCCACCCCATGGACTGCAGCATGCTGGGCCTCCCTGTCCATCACCATCTCCCAGAGTTGCTCAAACTCATGCCCATTGAGTCACTGATGCCATCCAACCATTTCATCATCTGTCATCCCCTTCTCCTCCTGCCTTCAATCTTCCTCAGCATCAGGGTCTTTTCCAATAAGTCAGATCTTCACAACAGGTGGCCAAAGTATTGGAGTTTCAGCCTCAACATCAGTCCTTCCAATGAACACCCAGGACTTATCTCCTTTAGGATGGACTGGTTGGGTCTCCTTGCAGTCCAAGGGACTCTCAAGAGTCTTCTCCAATACCACAGTTCAAAAGCATCAATTCTTCGGTGCTCAGCTTTCATCACAGTCCAACTGTCACATCCATACATGACCACTGGAAAAACAATAGCCTTGACTAGATGGACCTTTGTAGACAAAGTAATGTCTCTGCTTTTTAATATGCTGTCTAGGCTGATCAAGACTTTCCTTCCAAGGAGCAAGCATCTTTTAATTTCATGGCTGTAGTCACCATCTGTAGTGATTTTGGAGCCCTCCCCAAAATAAAGTCTGCTACTGTTTCCACCATTTCCCCATATATTTTCCATGAAGTGATGGGGTCGCATGCCATGATCTTAGTTTTCTGAATGTTGAGCTTTAAATCAACTTTTTCACTCTCCTCTTTCACTTTCATTTAGAGTCTCTTTAGTTCCTCTTCAATTTCTGCCATAAGGGTGGTGTCATCTGTATATGTGAGGTTATTGATATTTCTCCTGTCAATCTTGATTCCAGCTTGTGCTTCATCCAGCTCAGCATTTATTTCACTGGATGTACTCTGCACATAAGTTAAGAAACAAGGTGATAATATACAGCCTTGAAGTCAATGGAGCAGAAGTAGCTGTTTTTCTGGAACTCTCTTGCTTTTTCAATGATCCAACGAATGTTGGCAATTTGATCTCTGGTTCCTCTGCCTTTTCTAAATCCATCTTGAACATCTGGAAGTTATCAGTTTATGTACTGTTGAAGCCTGGCTTGGAGAATGTTGAGCATTATTACTTTGCTAGCATGTGAGATGAGTGCAATTGTGCAGTAGTTTGAACATTCTTTGGCATTGCCTTTCTTTGGAATTGAAAACTGACCTTTTCCAGGTCTGTGGCCACTGTTGAGTTTTCCAAATTTGCTGACATACTGAGTGCAGCACTTTCACAGCATCATCTTTTAGGATTTGAAATAGCTCAACTGGAATTCCATCAACCTCCACTAGCTTTGTTCATAGTGATGCTTGCTAAGGCCCACTTGACTTCACATTCCAGGATGTCTCGCTCTAGGAGAGTGTGAGTGATCACACCATTGTGATTATCTGGGTCATGAAGATCTTTTTTGTTTAGTTTCTGTGTATTCTTGCCACCTCTTAGGTTTTTTTCCTTTGTTAATGTCCATACCATTTCTCTCCTTTTCAGGCCCATCTTTGCATGAAATGTTCCCTTGGCATCTCTAATTTTCTTGATGAGTTTCTTGATGAGTTTCCCATTCTATTGTTTTCCTCTATTTCTTTGCATTAATCACTGAGTAAGGCGTTCTTGTCTCTCCTTGCTATTTTTTGAAACTCTAAATCAAATGGGTATATCTTTCCTTTTCTCCTTTGCCTTTAGCTTCTCTTCTTTTCTAAGCCATTTTTTAGGCCTACTCAGGCAATCATTTTGCCTTCTTACATTTCTATTTTTTGGGGGGGAGGGGGATGGTCTTGCTCCCTGTCTCCTGTACAATGTCATGAACCTCCATCCATAGTTCATCAGGCACTATCAGATATAGTCCCTTAAATCTATTTCTCACTTCCACTGTATAATCATAAGGCATTTGATTTATGTCATACATGGCCTAGTGGTATTCCCTACTTTCTTCAGTTTAAGTCTGAATTTAGCAGTAAGGAGTTCTGAACCACAATCAGCTCCTGCTCTTCTTTTTGCTGACTGTATAGAGTTTCTCCATCTTCAGCTGCAAAGAATATATAATCAGTCTGATTTTTGTATTGACCATCTGGTGATGTCCTTGTGTAGAGTCTTCCCTTGTGTTGTTGGAAGAGGATGTTGGCTATGACCAGTGCATTCTCTTGGCAAAATAGCCTTTGCCCTGTTTCATTTTGCACACCAAGGCCCAAACTTGCTTGTTACTCCAGGTTTCTCTTGGCATCTTACTTTTGCATTCCAGTCCCCTATGATGAAAAGGACATTTTTCTTTTCAGTGTCAGTTCTGGAAGGTCCTGTAGGTCTTCAGAGAACCATTCAACTTCAGTTTCTTTAACATTAGTGCTTGGGACATAGACTTGGATCACTGTGATAATGGGGACATAGACTTGGATCACTGTGATAATGAATGGTTTGCCTTAGAAATGAAAGATCATCCTGTTATTTTTGAGATTGCACCCAAGTACTGCATTTCTTGGAAGGGGCATGCCCTTTCCTTGGGAAAACAGTTCAAGGCTCATGGAAAGAAGGGCTGCACCCATGCAACGTAGGGCCAGTAGCCCCTGATGGGGATGATCAGGATGAGTAGCAGCACTGCTTAGTATAAAAGCAGAGTATTTGGAAAACAAGTATTGAAAGGAACTAGGTAGGTAATTTCTAGTACAACTACACAAGGCAATCCTATCAATTCATGTGGCTGGGGGTGGGGACTCCCAGGTTAAGGAAACAGGTCAGGGGGTCCAGGTCTGCAGAGTGGAGGTTACCCCCACACACCACACATCTGGCTCTGGATCTACATGAAACAGACATTTAGGGTCTGGGATGCCAGTGGGCAGCCCAGAGGCTGTAGCAGGAGAGATGGACGCATTTTTATTTCTAGAGGCACTTATCTTTCTGACTCCAGACTCCAAGTCACAGGGAAGCCTGTTTTCTGCGTTGTATTTTTTTTTTCAAAATTCGTTTCGCTATTCTAGAATCCTTACCTTTCAGTTTCTTCAGAAGATAATGTATGTTATTTTGAAAAACACCATTGGCCGTTCTACAACTTACTGTCATTGAATAGCTTCACTGTCAACTTCTTTGCAGTACGTATAAATCTACTTCATTTAATACCTATAACTCAAACACAAATTGGTAAGATTGCCTTATGCAGCTGTATTAGAATTAACCCACCTAGTTCCTCTTAGTAGTCTTCCAAACACGTTGCTTTTTATGTTAAGCAAAGCTGACCTGAAACTTTATTAGGCCTATAAATTTGCATGAATGTTCTCCAGATACATTTATTATCATTGAACTTCATGAAATATGTGACCACCAGTTTCTAGTCGTTTATTTTTCACTTCTTTCACTGTTGAACTTAAAGTTCCTCGCAACAAAGACGCCACTCTGAAACTGCAGAATATGAACTATTCACACATGCTTTTACCCAGTACTTGCAAGGTTGCCGATTCATTGGGCTGCGTGTGCGCCGCCCCGTCGGCATCAACCGGGTGTCTCCTTGGAGGCAGCCTCCCGGCGAGGCACTTCCAGCTCCCCGATGGCCGTGTTTCCTCTGCGGCCCAGCACGCGGCTGCGGCGTGTTGTGCGTGCTGGGAGGCGGCTTTGAGGCAGACGTCCCGGGAGGCGTTCGGGCGTTTCAGCGGCTCGCGCTGTTCCCTTCTCGACCACAGGCTCGTAACCGGGCCCCGTCCAGGGGACCTTCCGGCCGTGATTCGGAGCCACCGGCCGCCGCCTTGAACTCGTCCCTTCCCGCCAGGCTTCCCTGGTGGCTCAGACGGTAAAGTGCACGCAATGCGGGAGACCCAGGTTCGTCTGCAGACGAAATCCCCTGGAGAAGAAAATGACAAACCATTCTATTCTCGCTTGAAAATCCTGAGGGACAGAGGAGCTTAGCGGGCTACAGTCCATGAGGTGCCAAGAGTCGGACACGACTGAGCGACTTCACGTCCTTCCCTCTGGCGCTTCGGCACCCTGCCCAAGGGCTGCGCCTCCGTCGCCTGCCCGGAGGGAGCCTTCCGGGAACCGGTGGCGCTGGCCGCGCGGGTCCCGGACGCCTCCTCCTGTCGCTGGAGATTGAGTTTGCAGCATTGTGGGGGAGAGCGCGCGGGCATTTTTACGAGTCGGGTGATGGTGCCCGCCTTGGGTGGGTAACACTCCTTGGTGTTTCTTCCCGTAAAACGCTCTCTGCCTGTGATCACAGGTTTCTCTGCCGTGCTTTCTGCTGACAAAAGCCCCCCCCAAAAATGAAGGCGAACGTACACAAATAGTTCCCGTGTCCCTGCCCCGTGGGTCCCGTCCATCTAATCCCAATCGTTCACCTCTTCCCTGGAAAAAGGGACCCAGCGAAAATAGAAAGGACTGGAGATCGACCCCAGAACCCTGTTCTTCCTACGGGAACACAGCGCCGCGGGCCCGAGGGTGCGTCCTCGGCCGTTGGGGGCCCAGATGCATCCCGGCGATGCTGGGGAAGTTCAGCGGCGGCCACTTCGGTTTTCCAATTCCGTGAGAAAAATTCTAAAGTTCCGCAGACAGGATGCCCTGCTTGTCTTGTGACATCTTCACAGGGAATGTTCCCTCCCTTCCGGGGGCTGCCTGGGCTCGACGCCTGTGTGTGCCAAACAGACACGCAGGTCTTTTCTCCGCAGGTGACATCGCGGGCTAACTCGGACGCTCACGTTTGTACTGGCGGTTCTGTCGGGGCCTGGTAGTCAGCTGCCTGAATGTCCTAAAATTAGTACCGGCCTGCACCGTTCGGGGATGAGCAGGAAGGTGGGCTGAGCCCTGCCGCGATCCTGGGCACGGGGTCACGCGAGGGGCCTCTCCACAGGAGCTGGGCCTTCTGGAGATGTGGAGAAGCCTCCATACACGTGGGTGAATGTCAATGTTTCCGAGTTTCATCCGTGTTACAGGTTGCGATTGGTTTCTGTCACCTAGTACTTGTCCTGTAACTCAAAAATGAGATGCAAAGAAAGTTTACTGTCCTGATCAGGCTAGTCCACGGCCTCACACCCTGTTTTCCTGCAAACTCTCAACTCGCCCCACCGCCGCAGAACCGCCATCAAGCTCATTCCTGATGTCTTTTCTCGAAAGCCCACACAATGCCCACCCTGACCAGGAAACCAATGGGTACTTTATCATGGCGGCTAAACAACTCCTGTGCAAGGTGTTGAGTAATAGTGGCAAATGGTGGCGGAAGAAATGGCAACCGATTCGAGTATTCTTGCCTGGAGAATCCCAGGGACAGGAGCCTGGTGCCCTGCCCTCTATGGGGTCGCACAGACTCGGACACAACTGAAGCGACTTAAAAGTAGTGGAAGATGGAGACAAAAAAGGGGATGAAAGTCTGATCAGCCAGACTCTGGAGTCTTCTAAACCGCCATCTTCCAAGTGGTGTGACCACTGATGCCACCAGGTTGGAAACCCTGCCAGCCAGGCTTCACTGTCCAGTGCGTGCTGGACTGTGGGCTCCTGACATTCTTGGGTGTGGGCTGCTCCTGACGTGTTTAGGCCTATGTGGGCTGTGCCTTCAGCCTGGGACTTTTTTTTAGTCCCAGGGAGTTTGTGCTCTTGTGGGCACAAAATTGAGAATTGAATTTTGTTGGGGGGTGAAGTTAGGACGATATAGCCCAGGGCACAGCACATCGGAAGGCGCTAATAAACTGCTGCAAAGAGGATGTGGGAAAGAGTTAAACATGTGACTTTGGTGAAGGAGTATATGCAATGAAGCTCGTTTTTTGGCTGAAGATTTCATGTTAGTCACATGGATTTCTGCTAGTCAGAAGTCACCACGATGGCTTTTTGTGGTTTTGTGTTAACTACGAGCTACCAGAATTTGGATATTAAAATGCCTTGCAATGTCATTGTGAAGACCTGTTCTGCTTTTCCCAATGCACAGGGCGTGTGTGTTCTTGCTGCTCTACACCTGGACTCATGTCGGGGGGTGTGGAAAGTCAGCAGCTGAAACAACACATGGTTTAATCATTGGAGGGGAAGGTGGCAAGTGCTGCCTTGTAGATAACCGTGCATATTCTGTCCTGCTGGGACTGGCTGTAAGTGGCCAAAGGTCCAGTTCCCTGTATTGCCCTGCCACCAACACACCCTTTGCCCACTCCTGCATTCTTCCAGAAAGACTGTACCTTCATGCGGTGGACTGGGTTTCATGGATAGCAGTGATGAGGATGGCAAGAGCTGTAGGATCTTACAGTGGCCAGGACCTCAGCCAGGTCTCATCTGTGTAAGGTTGTTCTGGCAAAGCATAACTCAGGTTTAGAAACTGAGGCTGCAAAGGGATCAATTGCTCCTCCTGGGTAATTCAGAAGGCTTAGAGCTGAAGTCTGGTCGCCTATCGAAGTGTCTGCAAAAGACAGACCAGACCATCCCAGAAAACCTTGGATTTAAACTCTCTGAGGGTATTACTAGGTTGGATACAAGGCTTCCCATGTGGCTCAGTGGTGAAGAATCTGCCTGCCAATGCAGGAGCAAATTGGTTCAATCCCTGGATCAGGAAAATCGCTTGGAGAAGGGAATGGCAACTCATTCCACTCTTCTTGCTTGAGAAGTTCCATAACCAGAGGCGCCTAGCAGGCTATAGGACATGGATTTTCAAAGAAAACTTGAGCCAACTAACCTTCTGACTAAAGTCATGAAAAGTTTTCCTGTTGAATCATTGTATACAGTTGCTGAGTATGAGATTGGTAACCACTATGCTGAGTATGAGAGATTGGTAATCACTTTTAATAAGCCATGCAAGTGAAACTATAGAAGCAAAACATACTCAGTAACAGACGGTGAACATGCAGCCCACTGTGGCTTCAATGTCTCGGCAGTTGTTCTCCCCGCCAGGACACGGCCATCCATTAAACACACTTAGATTTCCTTTGATTTTCTCCAGGAAGCACGTTGTTACCCCGTCACACTTTATGTACATTCTCTCTGCCTCTGTGTCTGTTGCCCAAGAATGGGGAGTTCTGGGTTCTTGTTTCATCCATGGTTGTGCCATGGTGGTGTCTCAAAACAGGGCCCTCAGGTCAGTGGGGGGTCCCCGTGAGTGTGCTTTGGGGGAGGGAGCACTGAATATTTAATGGGACAGCTGGGTGTCATGGAGCAGTGTTGTGGATCTTTGTATATCAAGGACAGACGGTAGCTGCTGAAGGCCTCCTTTTCTGCATCCATCTCTATCATGAAGTTTGAGTGTCAGGCCCAGGGAAAGCTCTGGCCTGACTTGCAGTCATAAGTACAAGAAGCTGTACGTCCTAAGCTCAGGACAAGCAGGGGGGCCTCGGATCCCAGATCCTCACAGGACTCTTTCTGCTTCCCACATCTCTCTGAGTCTCCCTTATTCTGCATCCATCTCTATCATGAAGTTTGAGCATCAGGCCCAGGGAAAGCTCTGGCCTGACTTGCAGTCATAAGTACAAGAAGCTGTACGTCCTAAGCTCAGGACAAGCAAGGGGGCCTCAGATCCCAGATCCTCACGGGACTCTTACTGCTTCCCACATCTCTCTGAGTCTCCATTATTCTACATCCATCTCTATCATGAAGTTTGATCATCAGGCCCAGGAAAAGGCTCTGGCCTGACTTGCAGTCATAAGTACAAGAAGCTGTACCTCCTAAGCTCAGGACAAGCAAGGGGGCCTCGGATCCCAGATCCTCACAGGACTCTTTCCTCTTCCCACATCTCTCCGAGTCTCCCTCCAAAACCCTACACTTGAGACCTCTTTGTGACCAATCTTTCTATTGTGTAGATCCATTAATGCTTCCAGTTCCGAAGACTTTGTGCTCTGGATCTTGGTAAGCCTTCTTTTCCACCCTGGACACATCTGAGCCTCAACTGCCCTGCAACCGCCCCTCTGCCCTGGGGGTTAAAGGCGTTTGATCATCAGGTGGAGGGCAGGAACTGAGGCTCCTCCAGTCACCGTGATCCACACGCTCCTCCGTGATGAGCCCTATGCCTCTATGTAGATGGGGTCCCTCCTCCGTAGGTGTTCCTGGGACTTGAAATGCATTCCTCGGGGAAAGAGCACACAATGACTTTTCCATCCTTGGGAGTGGGGAAGGGGGTGAGTGTGATCCAGTGGTGGGAGTGGCCAGGGAGGAGGGCCGGCAGGGCAGCTCACCCGGTGTGGGGGCTGGGCTGGGCGCTGTCTCCACGCAGTGGCCGCACCTGCCACAGATGATGGTGACAAACCACTCCTGTGGCCTGTAGGAGCCACAGTCACTCTCCCAGCTCTCTCAGAACCAGCATTTACAAAAAAACACCCTGCCAATGAGCAGTGCCGAAGGGGTTGCTGGTGACCCCGGCAATGCTCCCCTAACTTCCAGGAACCTTTTTGACAGGGTGTTTGAAGATGTGAGAAGATGAAGATTTGTGCATTGGCTTCAAGAAGGTGCATTACTGGCGTGAAGTACAAAACTGTGTTATTTCAAAATTAATCACCAGCCCAGGTGATTGAATCAAGTGCTTGGGCCTGGTGGGCTGGGAAGACCCAGAGGAATCGGGTGGAGAGGGAGGTGGGAGGGGGGATCGGGATGGGGAATACGTGTAACTCTATGGCTGATTCATATCAATGTATGACAAAACCCACTGAAAAAATAAAAATAAAAAATAAAAGCCTATCAGGCATTGGTGGAAAAATAAAAGCTGTTATAAACGGTTTTTACATCGACTTGCATTTTCCTCAAATTTTAAGTTATAGTCAAACTGAGGCCTCTCTGGCTCACCATGTACTTTTTTTTTAGTTGGATCTCACTAGTAGGTGCCAGTTCTGCGCCAGGTACATGTTAGAAGTGGTAGCACTTATTTACTGGTATGTGAGGACGGCTATGCACAGGCCAACTGGGTGCCCATGGCATGTGGTGAGAAAAGGGGGACGTTTGATCAGGGAGAGTGGACCTGGCCTCTGGGCCCCTGCTTTGGCCAGACACTTGGGGGCCCTGGTTCTACCTTGATCCACTAATGGGAGCTAAGAGGAGCAGCGTGGGAAGCTCTATTTCGATACCCTCCATATGTTTATTCTCTGTTACATCCTGGGCAGGGAGTTCTCATGAACATCTTAAAAGTTGTGGGTTCTTTTTGGCTTGCTCCAGTTTTCACAAGTCTTGTTAGGGCATGGCATGGAACAAACTTTGTTGATAAACATCCTCAGTATTAATGCCCACTGAGCCATGTTTTGTTTGTCCATGAAAGTGCAGAATTGAGGCCGAAAGTGAAAGGTGAGATAGGAAGAGAAGGTCCCACCTGAAATAAAAGGAGATGCCACACCTGAATTACATAAGTGAAGAAGCACTGAAGATGCTCCAGGTCAACGTAGCAAGGTGAGAGGCTATAAACTGTTTTGCTGTGCTCCCACATGGAGTGAAGGAGGAGGAGGTGTCCTTATTGGCTTTCTTCTCTGCTTGTCCCAAAGGACTGTGATCCAGTCTCACAGCTGCTACTGTTGTCTTCCCCCACTTAGAGGTCAGGTCACTGCTTCCAGTGTTCTGAATTCCCTCCGTGCTGGGGTGATTGATTCGAGGTTGGTAATGACTTCCACGTAAGCAGAGGCAGTGTGCTGGTTAAGCCATAGCCTGCAAAAAAAAAAATTTACTAGTTATTTTTATTACAGGTGTGGTAAGGTTTGTAACTTTAACCCCTGTTCACATGGCCCACTGGGAAATTTAGTAGGTGCTATTTGGTTTCAAGATGGCAGACTGAAGGCGGGGCCAATGTGGACAGACATGCAAAATTAGGCAATGTGGTCAAAATACTTTAAAAACGGCCTCTGGTATACCCTTTCACAGCAAAGGTAACTGGCCCAAGCTGCCAGTACTGCAGGCAGCTCTTAACTTCCGACTTTTGTGTTCCTTCTGCCTAACATCCTGTACAAAGTTACTCAGTGAATGTCAAGATAGTTGAGAATGCAATTTTCAGGAGGCATGTAGGAAAGTTTTTCTTTTATAAAAAGTACTTATTTTCAAAAACATAAGGCATAAGCCAAAGAATTTAAACCTATGAGTACTTAGGATGTAGTCTACACCAGACCTTGCTCTTTAGAAAGGTAACGTAGCTTTTTTCTCTCCACATATTTTGTATACAGCTTTTCAAGGATTTTAGAGTTTTGTAAAGTATGGGGAAATTTTTGCAATGCATAAGGCATGTCTTTAATATCAAATTTTACTGTTTTTTTCCCTGTACTATGTATGATGCAGAGTTCTATGAAGAGAAGGAAACTATTAATCTTCTTCATAAGAAGTTCTAAACTACTGAAACTTCGAAAATATTTCTTAAAAATTGAGAATTTTGATCAATAAGATGATCTACATGACACATTTATCCCATTGATTATGGAGTCACATTTTCCTTTAAGGCCCAGAAAGATCACACGCTGTCTTTGCTTTTCTGAGTTTGTGGTTGTGAGAGTGCATTCCCAGGGTTGTGTAACTGATACAGGCACACATGTGCAGAAATGTTGCACCTGGCATCTGCTTTATGGCTGCCTTGAACACCATGCCCACAACCGAGTCAACTTCAATTGATTTCAGAGGTATAATGCCTGTTCTGACAAAGCAAAAGCAATTGAGCTGAAGAGGGGCCAGAACTCATTAAAAGGTACCACCTCCTCCATGTCTAGCCTTCTTCCAGGTTTAACTTCCAAAGTAGGTGTGCTGCCAATGTTGATTTTTGCCCTCACTTTCTCTTAGGATTGATTGGCCAGAGGAGGGGAAACCTCTGGGGTAGATGTAAACATGGATTTGGGGGGGGTGGGGGGTGGGGGGTGAGTAAGGTGCTGTGTCTGTGTGAAGCAGCCTACACAACCCGTGTCTGAATGCATTCTGAAAATGGAACTCTACCAGCTCTGCAGTCATCTTTCACAACGAGAGTCTTGGATATTTATTGTGGTGAAAAAATAAACCAACTCGTGCCTATAAAATCCAACATAAGGGATGGAACCTATGCCTGATTCTAACTTCTGGGAATGTTCCTGTCTATGTACACAGTTCCTCATGCCTAGCAATTACATTTCCAACTTCATAAAGATAGGAAGTCACTAACTGACCAAGAGTGACCGTATTGAAAAAACTGGTCTATCTTACTCAGCACGGTTTCATAGCTATGCAAGCACTACTGATCTAGTGTCTTTTTCAAATGTCTACGTACTGCTCCGCTGAAGTGTGTGGTTGCTTTATTTTTGGTTATGTGTTAGCAAATTTTGCATCCAACATTTCTCAACATATTTGTAATAGACAGTATCAAAAGGTCTGAACCATGTCTCACTTGCACACCAACTTGTTACCCATAGACTATTTTTTCCATTATTCATCTTCTTGTGTGAACAGCTGGTGAAAGATTTTTCCATGTTGAGTTGTCACTTGAACAAGGAGTAACTGAGGGGTGGGTTACTGGAGACTATTTCATTCAGTGCATATTCTCTCATGTCCTTCAAAGTGCTTTCCATAAGGAATGGAATTTGCACATTCAATGGATTTCCAGCTAGTGTGCCCATGGGGGCCCTCCTCGTGTTAAAAGTCCGGCTGCTTTCCTTACTGTGTCAGGGATGCAGCCACTCTGAGTTCTCTCTGTGTGTGGAGCGGGAGCTCCAACCGAAGGTTCTTCTCACTACATGGTTTTCTGTGGTCTAAAGAGGAAACTTTCTGCCTGAAATTTCTACTTCATTGATTTCAGACACAGCATTTTTATTTTTTGTGACTTCTTTATTTATAAAGATGTGCACATGGAGGGAATTCTCATAGGATGGCACGAAGGCAACTCCCTCAAGCACTCTGCAGTTAGCATCATTTATTTGTTTAGTTGCTAAGTCGAGTCTGACTTTTGGGACACCATGAATTGTAGGCCACCAGGCTCCTCTGTCCATGGGATGTTCCCAGAAAGAATACTGGTGGGGTTACCATTTCCTCCTCCAGGGGATTTACCTGATCCAGAGGTAGATTCCACACTGCCTACATTGCTTGGATTCTTTACCAGAAGCCTCTGGGGAATCCCCGTAGTTGGTATTCATGATCGTTTCTTTAATGACATGGCTGCTAATGACATGCAGCCCAGCTGGGTTCAGGCCACTGGGAAATCCTTCTTTATCCTCCCCACATGTCCTCCTGGTCCAGCTGTGAGAGCACATCTGATTTGAATAGTCAATAGATGCATCATGGGGAAAATGCACATGGGTCTGCAGTTCTGAGATGAGACGTATGTGTGGTTCTCTCGTTCACGTTTGGAGGAGCAAGGCAAACACTAGAGAGTAGCCCCGTGAAGGGCATCCTCAGCCTGGGAGCCCGGACCTGCTCTGGGGGGTGGATGTTCGGCAACTGTCTGCTGATGCGCAGGCTCCAGACCCGAAACAGAATGCCCAGTCTCTGTTTACTAAGGAGAGTGAATTAGTTTTTCCACAGTGGATTGAACATTATTTTTTTTTTTTAAAAAAAAGCATTAAAATAACCTCCATCAGAACCTATGAAGTCTATCTTAAAGGGACAGTGTCTATTCCGATTTTGACTGTTGTGCCAAAGTCCTGCCATGGTTTCAAGAGCAAAGCAGTGGGTTAGTAAAGACTTAACACACTGATTCACCCACTTAATTGATACCTGCAGTGAGTGTCCTATGCTGCTTTGCGGGTTAGATATGGACCATAAAGGAAGATGTGATTGGGGCTAGTAGATTGTCCATCCTCATGGGATCCTTCAAAAAACGAAATAAAGCAGCACAATCCTTGCACAGATTATCCCAGCAGCACAGGTCTAGCAAATTCCCCAGCAACATGCGTGGCAAGGCTCAGTTTTCCTGAGTGAAGGTCACACCCCTGAAAGTCAGTGATTTAAAAAAACATGGTGGGATACACAGATTCAGTCTGCACCACTCCCACAATGTTCAAGGGTGATGTTCAAGATGACAAAACTCAGGAAAGAGAGTTGTACCTATCACAAGCTCAGACGCCGAGGTGCCGTTAAATCCTTACTGGGCTGACTGGACAGATGCCCTGCTGGTACATCAGAGATACACTCCTGACACCGGGCGAATTCATCGCAGGAGAATACCAGTTGAGGAATGTGCACACCTGAGAAAGGTAATTCTGCATGGTAATTATAAAATTTGTACTTGGGAGTTCATTAAGTCTGCCAATTTTTGTTGAAACACCAGACTAACAACTTACAAGCAAAATTCACGATCCACCCCACCTCAGCGGTGGCTTGGAGGGATTCTGCATTATGCACATCCCAGTTTTCATGTGTGACATCCCCACTCACCATCTTAAAGCAGTAGTTGGCTCTGATGGGTGGAGAAGGGTTAGGGGGTTCATGTGTGGGATTGGCGGGGTGGGGAACAAAGCAGCCCTCTTCTGTGCCTGCACAAAGCCTTTAACTTCAAGATCTTATTTAATCCTCAATGTAACGAATTATATTTCAGTACTTTGATATGTATTGAGCCTGTTTTGGGGACCAGAAGATCGTGGTAACTTTTTCACGTCTAGTAGGAAAAAAAGTTATTCAGTAGTCAGGTGGCAGAGCTCTCTATAAATGTTCATTAAATGAAGATGAATAGTGTCATTCAGATCTTCTATATACTTAACTGATTTTGGGGGTGGGGAATCTAGATGGTCTAACAGCAAAGTTCATTATAATGATGCATTTTCACTTTTTCAATATTTTTCTCTACCATGCACATTTATTCTCCATACTAGAAGTTTCTTGAAGCTATATAAACTCATTATAGGATTTCACAAGCAATTATAAGTAATGTTTGATAAAGTACAATGAAGATATTAAAGAGACTGAGTTTATTAACTGGTTTTACTGACTGATTTATTGTAATCTATAAGGTGATTAATATTTAATGTTTGAGCATTAAAAAATCCTAATTCTCTTCAGACTGTTATTATTTCCAAAGGAAGATAAGGCAAGTAATTATCAGAAACTTATGAAATTTCAGTTCCTTATCTTTTCTAGCAATGTTCCTAACATGCCTTTTCCATTACCATTAAGAAAGAACAGGACACAAGTGGTGCTGGGAAAACTGGTCAACCACTTGTAAAAGAATGAAACTAGAACACTTCCTAACACCATACACAAAAATAAACTCAAAATGGATTAAAGATCTAAATGTAAGACCAGAAACTATAAAACTCCTAGAGGAGAACATAGGCAAAACACTCTCTGACATAAATCTCAGCAGGATCCTCTATGACCCACCTCCCAGAATATTGGAAATAAAAGCAAAACTAAACAAATGGGACCTAATGAAACTTAAAAGCTTCTGCACTACAAAGGAAACTATAAGTAAGGTGAAAAGACAGCCCTCAGATTGGGAGAAAATAATAGCAAATGAAGAAACAGACAAAGGATTAATCTCAAAAATATACAAGCAACTCCTGAAGCTCAATTCCAGAAAAATAAATGACCCAATCAAAAAATGGGCCAAAGAACTAAACAGACATTTCTCCAAAGAAGACATACAGATGGCTAACAAACACGAAAAGATGCTCAACATCACTCATTATTAGAGAAATGCAAATCAAAACCACAATGAGATACCATTACACGCCAGTCAGGATGGCTGCTATCCAAAAGTCTACAAGCAATAAATGCTGGAGAGGGTGTGGAGAAAAGGGAACCCTCTTACACTGTTGGTGGGAATGCAAACTAGTACAGCCACTATGGAAAACAGTGTGGAGATTTCTTAAAAAACTGGAAATAGAACTGCCATATGACCCAGCAATACCACTTCTGGGCATACACACCGAGGAAACCAAATCTGAAAGAGACACGTGCACCCCAATGTTCATCGCAGCACTGTTTATAATAGCCAGGACATGGAAGCAGCCTAGATGCCCATCCGCAGATGAATGGATAAGGAAGCTGTGGTACATATACACCATGGAATATTACTCAGCCGTTAAAAAGAATTCATTTGAATCAGTTCTAATGAGATGGACGAAACTGGAGCCCATTATACAGAGTGAAGTAAGTCAGAAAGATAAAGAACATTACAGCATACTAACACATATATACGGAATTTAGAAAGATGGTAACGATAACCCTATATGCAAAACAGAAAAAGAAACACAGAAGTACAGAACAGACTTTTGAACTCCGTGGGAGAAGGTGAGGGTGGGATGTTTCAAAAGAACAGCATGTATATTATCTATGGTGAATCAGATCACTAGCCCAGGTGGGATGCATGAGACGAGTGCTCGGGCCTGGTGCACTGGGAGGACCCAGAGGAGTCGGGTGGAGAGGGAGGTGGGAGGGGGGATCGGGATGGGGAATACGTGTAACTCAATGGCTGATTCGTGTCAATGTATGACAAAACCCACTGAAATGTTGTGAAGTGATTGGCCTCCAACTAATAAAATAAAATTAAAAAAAAAAAAGAACAGGACATTGATCACTTGCCAACTTCAGTTTTCTATTCAAGATATTCACAACCTTTACTTTGGTTGTTTCCCTTTGACTACTAATATACCTGAAGGTCATTTTGAGGGGTAACAGAGCTTATGTTTAAAGTTTTTAGAATATTAAATATAATACCAAAAAATTAAAACTTTCATTTTTTCTTCTGTTTACAGCCTCTGGAGGCACTGTTATCCCCACACAATGTGCACATGTTTTTTCTTTCATCCATTCAAGTAATATCAATTTGTAATCTAAGCACTGTGAGGAAAATAAATGAATAAACAAATAAAGCAATAACAAAAAACACAGAAAAATAAATGAGTGCAGAAACCACCGCGGTAGAGGGATGGTCTGCAGAGCAGTCAGCTCAAGGGTCAGAGAGCATTTCTGAGCTTCTTCCTGAGTTGATGAATCTCCTTTCTCCACAAAGGGGCGTTGGAACATCTCCTTGAGGGGATTAGATCAGTCAGAGACTTAAGGGGATGTGTAGTTGATGGGCAGGAGAAAGAATCACCCAGGCAGAAAAGACAGGAGCAGAGGTCGGAAAAAGCCTGGTGTGTTCCAGGGTCTGAGAGGAAGTTGGCATCACTGGATGCAGGGAGTCGTGGGGGTGGGGTTCTGGGGGAGAAGCAGAGCTGAGCAGGAGGAGCCCCACCACCGCGGTGCTATCAGGATCTGTGGATACTGTGTCCTCTCCTTTTCAGGATATTATTCTCGTGTGTCTGAGTGCTTATTTTCTATTGCTAAATTAAAGGGATAGGAGCAAAATTAGGGAGAAGAATAAGAAAAATACATCTGCACATATGCAAGAGACAGCACAACACACGAAGTCTGCAACGTGGGAGCTGGATGGAAGAGTGAAGAGAAAATGAGAGCAAAACTCCACCCTTGCAGCAAGGAGACAAAGAAGTAGGTAAGACACCACAAATTGCCAACACATTACTCTGTTCAACCACAGGGGAGAGTCCCACAGTAGATGAGGTGTGGAAAAAGAAACCAGATAATTGCCTTGAAGGAAGACAATGCCCTGGAAGAGCCGACCTTTATCGATGGCTTAGCTGCCTCTTCACTATGCTCCTCCTCACTAGTTGGGGACGCCCACACCCTTTCTTTCTGGGTGTGCAACTCTGTCTTGTTTCTGTCTTAACAAATTCTCTATGTGCTCTCCCCCTTGTTATGGGGCTATGTCTCTAAAAAATAAACTTTAAACCTTCATTTACAGTTTCTGCCTCCCTGGAAATTGCATTTTTTCACTGGGGGCAAATATCCAGGTAGCAAGAGCTTCTAGCTTCTAGCTCTTGCTGGTCTGGTGTCTAGGATTCCTGGTTTTCAATTCAGGCGGTCCAGATTCAATCCCTGGGTGGGGAATTAAGATCTCAGTTGACACCAACCCTTGCTGCTGCCTCACCAAGATCAGCTAGGTCCATTAGGGCCGGATGTGCTTTGCCTCATGCATGCCTCATGACAAGCTCCTGGAACTTTCCTTTTCCTGCTGAACTGAAAACATTTTTCTCTTGCTCTTAAATCTGCCTTTATTAGAGGATTCCTTGGTATCACTGGCAGCTTTATCTCCGCTTGGCATTTGGGTTGTTAGGGTCTGGCTCATGTCAGGTAACAGTTGCCCAGCTTGTCTAGAACAGCTGAGCCCCTCACTGGCCTTGTTCCCAGGACTTTCTCAGGAGATCACACACACTGTCCATGGGGGACTCTCTCATAGGCTCAACAGCCACACTTATCCTTTTGCTTTCTTCCTGTCAACAGTGATCAACTAAACAAGAACAGAAGGAATCCTCACTGTGGAAACAGGCCTCAGAGGTGGGGTGGAGGGTCCTGGCAACACCGCAGTCAGAGCTGCCGTCCAACCCACCTGAGAGCCACCGCCCCAGGAGAGGGCCCCTGCTGCATCTAGAGTAGCTGACGCTGAGTTAGTTTACTTTGCCTTTTTTGGAGCACTAAGGACATTTTTACAAACCACATTGCTTCAAATTTTATTTAAGATAACTTCAAAGTGGGAGTAGATCAACATCCTCATTTTATGGTTGGGGAAATAAACCTGACATCCACATAGGTAATTCCACTAATTGAAGTCAACTAATTTGTACTTGAGCATAGAGTCAACAGTTTTGTGTTGGTCACTGAAAAATTCAAAGGTAAATATAAAATGGTTTGATTCTGAAGAAATTCAGTCTAGTCTCTCAGAGGAAAAACAACTACCAGTAACAATATGCAAAGCTGGCTGACATGAAGCACAGAGAAGAGTGGTTAACATTGTCAGGGGTCAGGAAGGTGATGAAAATGTTGGAAGAAGGGATACTTTACTTTAACTGAGACTTGATTGTGGAGAAGTGAAGGGGGCGTGACAGGCAGAGGAGCTCTCTGGACCACACTGTCCTCGTGGCAGGCATTCTGCACTCTGGTCGCGCTGGGCTGAGCCGTGCGGTGCTCCCCGGTGGCAGAGCCGTCACACTGAGCCTGTGAGACAGGGAGCCCTGGATGGCCAGCAGTCATCAGACTCCTCTCTTGGGACACAGTGTCTCCTTCAGGAAGACGGTACGATCAGCCTCGTGATTTAGAAGAACAGTCTCAAAGCTGTGTGAGGGGTGGATTGCATTAGGATAGGCAGGGGGAAGTCAGAGTGATTAGGACTGTGTTGAAACATTGTGAAAGATAATGAAATTCTGAGTGAGAGAATTGAGTGATACTTTGAAGGTAGAACTTATAAGAATGATCTGTAGAATCCAGATCTGAGAATATCTCCTCAGAATTTCATCATTTTTCTCTTCGTAATGTGTTGTTTACAATGATAGTGGTCTCTGTGTAAAATTACTGTTTTAGGCCATATGATAAAAATTTCATATCCTTGATTTTCTCTAGTCTTCTCTATAGCCCCATGTTTTAGGCCACATCACGATTGTTTTACAAAGGAGGAAACTGAGACTTTGAGAGGTTAAGTTAATGTGTCCTATGTCAGAGAGCAAGGGACGATCAGAGCTAAGGTTGGCCAGGTATCTTGTAGTACAGTAACCTGTGTAGCTACTATTATTATGTAACAAACAGTATACAGGAAATAAAAATACCTTAGGAAATAAAATATTCATATTTATCTTATTGCTCTGCCTTGGTAAACACCACCACACCAGCAAAAGAATATAGCTGTATTTATCAAAAATGCCCAATGTAGACAATGAATATTGATTCTCTTCTGTACCCGCTGGTTAATTCCCCACTGGGGGTCATGAACTCACCAGCACTGTGAGTCTCTCATGGTCCCATTCAGCAGATCACTTGGCCCAGGACCATATAAAGTTTGCCAAGAAATGGAACTGAGCTTGCTGACACTCATGCCCTTACTTTGAAATTTTTGTGAGTTCCCTGATCCTTTCTCTACCTCCATGCTGTCTTATCAACACACTTTCTTTGATTCCAGTGATGCATGTTGGTGCACAATTCAATATTTTTTTTTTTTACAATTAATTCTCAGCTGAACCTGCCCTAGAAACTCCTTGTCTTCCTGTTTGTGCTGTTGACTAAAAAGATGCACAACTTGAGAGTTGTGAGTTAAGTTTTATTTGTGACAAAATGAGCACTGCAGCCCAGAAGGCAGTACATCAGATAGCTCTGAGAGACTGCTCCTAGGTGAGCCTGTAACGTTTTGGTGAAGGGGGAGTTCAATACCATGAAGTACTCATTTTACAAGTTCTTTTTTGTTGTTGTTGTTTTGGTTTTTTTTGTTTTGTTTTTTGTTTTTTCTTTCTCGCTAGTCATGAGGATCTGATGTCACCATGAAGGAATTTAGTGCTTCTCTAGATATGAGAAGATTCAAGGACTGAGATCATAAAATCTGTTCCTAGAAACATCCAACTGTCTATAAACCTGTCCCACCAGATTCCCTGGAGCACAGAGTGCCTCAGTCCACTCTGAACTCCTTCAGGGGGTGTTGAAGGTCAACAGCTGTAGCAGCACAGGATTCAATCTCCATAGAAGCATATGGCAAGTGTTTTTTGTTCACTCATTGGCATTGCTGTTGGTAAGTGCCAATTTGTATTTGACAGTGCCTATCATCAACTCCCAATTTGCCTTGATTCATCGACCTAACATTCCAGGTTCCTATGCAATATTGCTCTATACAGCATCAGACCTTGCTTCTATCACCAGTCCCACCCACCACTGGGTATTGTTTTTGCTTTGGCTCCATCCCTTCATTCTTTCTGAAGTTATTTCTCCACTGATCTCCAGTAGCATATTGGGCACCTACCGACCTGGGGAGTTTCTCTTTCAGTATCCTATTATTTTGCCTTCTCATACTGTTCATGGGGTTCTCAAGGCAAGAATACTGAAGTGGTTTGCCATTCCCTTCTCCAGTGGACCACATTCTGTCAGACCTCTCCACCATGACTCGACCATCTTGGGTGGCCCCACACGGCATGGCTTAGTTTCATTGAGTTAGACAAGACTGTGGTCCTGTGATCAGATTGGCTAATTTTCTGTGATTATGGTTTTAGTGTGTCTGCCCTCTGATGCCCTCTCACCACACCTACCATCTTACTTGGGTTTCACTTCATGGCCCAGATAATCACAAAGGTATGATCACTCACCTAGAGCCAGACATCCTGGAATGTGAAGTCAAGTGGGCCTTAGAAAGCATCACTATGAACAAAGCTAGTGAAGGTGATGGAATTTCAGTTGAGCTGTTTCAAATCCTGAAAGATGATGCTGTGAAAGTGCTGCACTCAGTATGCCAGCCAATTTGGAAAACGCAGCAGTGGCCACAGGACTGGAAAAATCCATTTTCATTCCAATCCCTAAGAAAGGCAATCCCAAAGAATGAACAAACTACCACACAATTGCACTCATCTCACACGCTAGTAAAGTAATGCTCAACATTCTCCAAGCCAGTCTTCAGCAATACATGAACCATGAACTTTCAGATGTTCAAGCTGGTTTTAGAAAAGGCAGAGGAACCAGAGATCAAATTACAAATATCCACTGGATCATCAAAAAAGCAATAGAGTTCCAGAAAAAAACATTTATTTCTGCTTTATCGGCTAGGCCAAAGCCTTCGACTGTGTGGATCGCAGTAAACTGTGGAAAATTCTGAGGGAGATGGGAATACCAGACCACCAGACCTGCCTCTTGAGAAACCTGTATGCAGGTCAGGAAGCAACAGTTAGAACTGGGCATGGAACAACAGGTTGGTTTCAAATAGTAAAAGGAGTACGTCAAGACTGTATATTGTCACTCTGCTTATTTAGCTTATATGCAGAGTACATCATGAGAAACTCTGGTTTGGAAGAAGCACAAACTGGAATCAAGATTGCTGGGAGAAATATCAATAACCTCAGATATGCAGATGACACCACCCTTATGGCAGAAAGTGAAGAGGAACTAAAAAGCCTCTTGATGAAAGTGAAAGTGGAGAGTGAAAAAGTTGGCTTAAAGCTTAACATTCAGAAAACTAAGATCACGGCATCTGGTCCCATCACCTCATGAGAAATAGATGGGGAGACAGTGGAAACAGTGTCAGATTTAAATTTGGGAGGCTCCAAAATCACTGCAGATTGTGAGTGCAGCCATGAAATTAAAAGACACTTACTCCTTGGAAGGAAAATTGTGACGAACCTAGATAGCATATTAAAAAGCAGAGACATTGCTTTGCCAACAAAGGTCTGTCTGGTCAAGGCTATAGTTTCTCCAGTGGTCATATATGGATGTGAGAGTTGGACTGTGAAGAAAGCTGAGCGCCGAAAAATTGATGTTTTTGAACTGTGGTGTTGGAGAAGACTCTTGAGAGTCCCTTGGACTGCAAGGAGATCCAACCAGCCCATCCTGAAGGAGATCAGTCCTGGGTTTTCATTGGAAGGACTGATGTTGAAGCTGAAATCCCAATATTTGACCACCTCGTGTGAAGAGTTGACTCACTGGAAAAGACCATGATGCTGGGACGGATTGGGGGCAGGAGGAGAAGGGGACGACAGAGGGTGAGATGGCATCACCGACTCGATGGAGTTTGAGTAAACTCCAGGATTTTGTGATGAACAGGGAGGCCTGGGGTGCTGCAATTCATGGGGTCGCAAAGAGTCAGACACGCCTGAGCAACTGAACTGAACTGAACTGTTCATCAACTCCCAACCCAGATGCCCTGAGGGATGCAAAGATGACTCATATCTATGCTCCATCAAAGAACTTGCAGTACAGTGGGCACATGAGCCAAGTGTCTCACTAACATTGCAAAGTCAAGAGAGTTCTTTGTTTGAGAGACTTATAGGTAAAGGTGTAAATACAGAGAAAACTGTCAACTTAAAAAAGATGTAGAACTTGAGAGCTGTGAGTTAAGTTTTATTTGGGGCAAAATGAGGACTGCAGTCTGGGAGGCAGCATCTCAGGTAGCTGTGAGAGACTGTCCCAAAACAGCAGTGGGGGAAAGGCAATATATAAGGTTTTGGTGAAGGGGGAGTTCAGTACCATGAAGCACTCAATTTACAAAATTTTTTGTTGTTGTTAGTCATGAGGGTCTGATGTCACCATGAAGGGCTTTAGTGCTTCTCTAAATATGAGGAGATGCAAGGATTGAGGTCATAAAATCTGTTCCTAAAAACATCCACCAGATTTCCTGGAGCACAGAATGCCTCACTCTACTCTGAACTCCATCAGGGGGTGTTGAAGGTGAACAGCTATAGCAACATGGGGTTCAGTCTCAGTAGACACAGATGGCAAATGCCATTGTTGTTCAGTCATTGGTAATGCTCTTGGTAAGTGCCAATTTGTAGTTGAGAAAACCAACCCATGTTAATTTCCCTTCAGAGCAAATTTCATTATGGATAGATCAAAACATGGTTGTTTATTCTATAGCTGAAAAGTCCATGTATATGAAACTATTACTTTAGTAAGTAGAGACATTACTTTGCTGAAAAAGATCCATTTAGTCAAAGCTATGGGTTTTCCAGTAGTTATGTATGGATGTGAGAGTTGGACCATAAAGAAAACTGAGTGCTGAAGAATTGATGCTTTTGAAATGTGGTGTTGGAGAAGACTCTTGGGAGTCCCTTTAACTTCAAGGAAATCAAGCCAGTCAATCCTAAAGGAAGTCAATCCTGAATATTCATTGGAAGGACTGATGCTGAAACTGAAACTCCAGTATTTTGGCCACCTGACATAAAAAACTGACTCATTAGAAAAGACCCTGATGATGGGAAAGATTGAAGGTGGGAGGGGAAGGGGACGACAGAGGATAAGATATTTGGATGGCATCACTGACTCGATGGACATGAGTTTGAGCAAACTCTGGGAATTGGTGATGGACAGGGAGGCCTGGCATGCCACAGTCCATGGGGTCGCAAAGAGTCAGACGTGACTGAGCTGCTGAACTGAACTGAACCAATGAAACTATAGGGTTGACCAGAAAGTTCTTTTGGTTGTTAAGTAAAAATAAAGGACACAACTTTCTTTCTCACCAAGAACTTTACTGAACAACATATTCACTGTTTGTTTCACTACCTTCTACCATTTTTTAGGCAACTTCATAATTTCGTCTTCCCAAAGCTTTTTATATTTTTGAACAAAGAACTTTTCCCAACGTTTTTGTTACAGTCTTCCAAGGTATTATTTATTTATTTTTTTTCACTTAAAGAATTTCTTAAAGAAATAAATGGCCATCTTAAGATACAATACCTGGTGAATATTATATCTTAAAATGAATAAGATACGTGTGAATGGATCAGAACTTCCATGCCAAGCTGGAACAAATTTTGCCTGGTTATCAAAGAAACATTTGGTCTTCTGTTATCCTGATAGAAGTTTAAGCATTATCTTCTGGCTAATTCTGGAAACTTTTCACTGAATACTGCTTTCAGTTGGCTCAATTGGAAGCAAGTGAGTTGGCTTACTTGGAATTAATCGTTTTTTTCAGAAGGAGCTCATAACAGGAGACTCTTTTCCAATCCCACCATATACACATACACCTTCTTTGGTTGAAGATTGGCCTTTGATGCGGTTGGTGGTGGTTCGTTTAACTTGCCCCATGATCTCTTCAGTTCCACATTATTGTACAGTACAGTATCCACTTTGCATTGCCCTTCACAATTTGTTTAAAAGTAGAGTGTTTCCATTATATTTAACTAGAGAATTGTATGTGGAAATACAGTCAAGAAGATTTTTTTCACTTCATTTACGCAGAACCCTAACATCAAAACAATGAACATACCCGAGCTGCTGCAAATTATTTTCAACTTGATTCTGAGTATGTTGGTTATCTCCCATGGGGTATAGCATTGCTTGTTTTCCATGAATGTCTCAGTTTGATTGCTATCACCTTCAACTGGTCTATCTGACCATGGAGCATCATCCCCCAAGAAATCTCCAGCATAAAACCATGCAAACCACTTTGGAAACATTTGGTGAATCACACCTTCTCTGTACATTCTCTGTGCATTGCACCTTCTCTGTGCATTGCACAGTGTTTCTTTCTTTCTTTCTTTTTTGTGCCTTTCATTTGTAGTTTTATCTTTCTTGAAATGATAAAGCATAACACCCTGTAAATGTTGTGTTCCCCCACCCCATCTTCAATTTTAGAATGGCCACCCAAAAATTCACCAATTTAAAAAGGTTTATTTTAAATGTACACTGATGTGACAGTTGTCACAATACAATCTAATAAAAATTGTCTTGAATGAAGTTAAAGACAATAAAGCACTGCTTACAGAAAAACTGAATGAAAATTTTGGTCAATGGCCTACATCATTAAAACACTGCATCACTACTGCTCCTGCCAGGAGAGAAGCCTGAAGCAGGAAAATGAAGGCAGAGCAATGGAAAGAGTGATCAGGATTCATGAGTCTGGTTTTGCTTCAGTCTATTTGTAGGCTCAACAATAAACTCTGCTCCAAGAATCTGTGTGGTATCCAGGGATGTGTAAAATAATTTTTCATATTCTCTTACTTCCAAGAAATAATCAGTATTCAAGAAAGGGAAAAGCTTGATTTCTTAAATCCATGATTCAGAGACTTGCAGCTCTTTGTAAATCATGCCAACAATGCTGACGAATGTGACAATTCAGAAGTTAGTAATAAATAAAGCTTGTTATGGCTTCCCTCGTAGCTCACTTGGTAGAGAATCCATCTGCAATGCAGGAGAGCCCAGTTCGATTCCTGGGTTGGGACGATCCTCTGGAGAAGAGATAGACTACCCACTCCAGTATTCTGGCCTGGAGAATTCCATGGACTGTATGGTCGATGGGGTTGCAGAGTCGGACATGACTGAGCGACTTTCACTTCAAAGTTTCTCCACATTCAACCCATCAGCGGGACTTTTTAGATTATGTGATATTTGACACAGATTCTAGAATCCTAGCTGCATGGAGCTAGACACAAAGAACTTCCTATTTTCACGGAAGTAATATTGAAACAACATGCCATAGAGTTACAGAGCTCATCTTCAAGCTATGCCCCATTGGGTTAACAGAGACTGGTGACTAACACATAGCCACGAGTTTGCCTTACAGAGCAGCAGAGAAAGGGAAAAAAAATGTTGAAAACCTCTCTGCTTGTTGAAAAGCTGTTTCAATTGATGAAACTGGGTTTAGTTATTTTTCTGCATTTGATTGTGCACACTCTAAGCTTTACATAGCCTAGACAATATATCATAAGACTCCTTAACCACCTCTATAGACAAAGCCTCTGCCTGTGAGTCACCGTAGTAATAGGAGAGACTGATATTTGTTTCCAGGAACTTTGAGTTTGATCCTACTCAAGTCCAACCAAGACTGATTGGGACCCAACACCCCTAAAACTGAATTTGATGACTTACATTTTGATGTCAGAGGGCCTAAAACTCCATCCTCAGATCATGCTAAGTTCCTCCATTTATTGAACATGCATCTCAAGAAGAAGCTTGTGATCCAGATATGACTAGGAAGGACACCGACTACCTCACTTTTCCTCTACTTGTCAATCACCTTGCCTTTTGCCTAAGACCAGGCTGCTTCTTTATCCCATAGATATATTGGGCCCTGTACTTTCAAGAAGGTGGATCTGAGATTTGTTCTTCTGTCTCCTCACTTGGCTGTTTCATGAATAAACTTCTATTCTGCTGAGGAACTTGGCATCCATGTTTGGCTTGATGTGCATCAGGGTAGCAAACCATATCTTTTAAAAATATTCATCTTTATTGACATGCAATTGACATAAAACTGTAAGATATTTAAAGTGTACATCTTGTTGATTTGAAATACATATAAATGTGAAACAATATCCGCCATCTAGTGAAATAACATACCCATCTCATCACATGTATGTTTTTGTATGTGAGAACAGTTAGATTTTACCCTCTTAGCAAATTTCAATTATACAAAACAGCATTATTAAACATAGTCACCACATTTTACACTAGATCCTCAGAACTTATTCATTTTATCATTAAATCCTTGTTCCCTTTTACCAACCTCTCTTTGTTTCCCCCATACAGGAAATCACCATCTTTTTCTCTATTTCTATGAGTTTGGTTTCTCATGGATGCAATATCTGAAGCAGTTCTGATTCTGTATGCTTGTATGCTCATTCATGTCTGACTCTGTGACCACATGGACTATGGCCCGTCAGGCTCCTCTGTCCATGGGATTTTCCAGGGAAGAACAGTGGAGTGGGTTGCCATTTCCTCTTCCATGGGATCTTCCCAACCCAGGGATTGAATCCCATCTCCTGAGTCTCCTACATTGGTAGCCAGATTCTTCACCACTTAGCCACCTGGGAAGCCCTGAAGTTCTGAAGATTCCCTCAGTTACAAAGTAGTTTTCTCAAGGTCATACTTCCAATTGTGTGTTATTGGAAGCATGCATGATATGTATGCTCCATGCTATGTAAAATCATTCCCAACTAACAATGGATCAGGTTAGCAGGCCTGATCCAGACGACTTACAGGGTAGCATCCACTTAATCTGATAATTGATCATGGAATTGATCATTCTCCACTTAGATCAACTAATTTGACACCACACAAAAAGAGATCTATTTACTGTTAGAAAGTGGATTTTAAACTAAATCCATATGCTGATATATAAAACTTGTCACCAAGGGAAATTAGGTATTGTCAGAAACAGATAGGATATACTTACATAGGATAACATGGGTTTCTTTTGCACCTATATAGTTATTTTTATGTTGAAAAGACTAGCCTTCAATTTTGACCCTAGTCTAGTATAAACAGCCCCAATGGCCCAAATGTTCCAATTATGGCTTGTGCTGAAAGGAAACTCTAGTCACATGAATTATTTTTATTTTTTAACTAATTAATTAACTTGCCTGAATCTTAGTTGCGGCATGTGGTCTACTCTCTGGTTGCAGCCTATAGGCTTAGCTGTTCTGCAGCATGTGGGATCTTAGTTCTCTGACCAGGCATCAAACTCACATCTTGTGAATTGAAGGCAGACTCTTAACCCCTGGGCCACAAGGGAAGTTCCAAGATTTATTTTTTAAGTATAGGAATACAAAGAACTCTGATGCCACAGCTATGGCTTCATTTTATAGTTTATGCTTTTAATTATGTGGCTGAGATTCAACGCTTGTACGGAATCAACCTACAATAATGCAGGCAAGTTTGTTTCATCTTCCATTACTTGCTCATTATGGAAAGACCAAAGTGAAAATATAAGGTGAAGTACATTTGATGGAACACTTAATAATCAATTCACCATATGAAAAAAAGCTTTAAAGCAGGAAGCACTATTTGCACAATCAAAAATAGTAAGCAGTTCTAGCCAAGAATGGCTTTGTTTGAGGCTTTCAAGGTTTCACCATCAAGGAACGGATGAACTTTTTATTTGGGTCCCATCTGTAATTTCTGTAATTTCCTTCCAAATTTCTGGCTGTTGTGCAAGATGTGTGGTTAACTTACAGCATTTTATTCACTCTGTTGAGTGGTGGAGGTCACCAGTTTTAGAGGTTATGAATGAAAGCAGGGGCTGTGACCCTGCAATAAGTGTGTGTGTGTGTGTGTGTGTGTGTGTGTGTGTGTGTGTGTGTGTGTGTGTGTGAATGATGTGACTTATAGATCAATTGGGAGAAGCACTGAGATCTTCCAGAAGAAAATGATTGGGTAGAAAATGTTGGTTCACTTACTGACTGCCATTGAGCCACCAAGTAAAATGTTTAAGCTCTGAATGTTAACTTCTCTTGGCTTAAAGATCTACTTCCTATTTACTACCTTCTGTTAATAATACAAAAATTGAACCAAATGGGCTACCTTTTAAGCCCAATGTCATCAAACTGAGACTGAACTGTTGCACAGTTCTGTTTTCCCAGAAATGGAATCTCAAACCACTCAATCAGGAATCTCCTGATCAGCACTAGTTAAGTCGCCTGTCTGAGCGGCCCCTCCTCTCCTGTAAAAGAAAGTAAACCTGCAGTTACCAACAAGCCTAGTGTAACTTCCTGGCTTCTGCTCCCTTCTGCCTATAAATCTGCATTCTTCCGCTCTTGTAACTCCTTTCTGCCTGCAAGATGGAATGGTGCCAGACTCATGAATCACTGAATAAACCCAACAAGTTCTTAAAATTTACTAAGATAAATTTCCTTTGTTAACGTTTTGAAAAAATTAAAATAATTTGTCAAGGTATACAGCATCACGTTATGTAAGTACATGTGAGAGAAGATCTGTAAAATAGCTACATGTGAAGTGTAAATTCCTCAGTCGAAGCACTTTTATGTGAATAAACGTTCAACACAGGTCCTGGGAAGAAACAGAGTGTGAACTCTGACCTCCTGGAGAACGGAGCCCTGGACACAGGAAGCAGACAGAAAAGCCATGCTTTGTTAACCACGAATTCCCAGAAAACAGTCCTGTGGTCCTGCTTGAAATAAAAAGGCTTTTGTCTGAAGTTTTTTTAAGAATCAGCCTGGGAGACACAGATCCAGGAAGCATGTGAATTGTGTTCTGTCAGACTACAAAATGGGGAAAGTTTATAAAGGCAAAACCCTGCAAGTTTACATAAGTTGTCAAGAAATTATCAAGAAGGGACTTGTTAAACAAAGATTGATTTGGGTTCAAAATGAATATACAGTTTTGAAGGTGGGAGACTTTGAAACTATAGGGTTGTAACTGGTGGCTGCTGGGCAAATGCTGTTTGGAAAATGACTAGTAACGTCCTTGAGTTTGATGCAGCTTAGGAAACTCAAGTTCTCAGGGATGCAGGGATGTGTTTGAAACCTCATTCACAAAGAGCACCCAGCTCTATATGGACCCCTGAAGCATAGTTACTCCATTTTGATTTTTAAATGGATTTAGAAATGCAATCAACTTAAAGTGAGCTCAGAAATCTCCCTGTTTACAGGATGGCTGGGTCCCACATGGTTTATTTCTCTTCACGTGTATCCAGTGGTAGATGCCTAACATTTCACACTGGCCTCAACTGGAGACAAAACTCAGCATTTAAGACACATCAAAATCTGAAAGGGGAAAGGGAAGAGGAACTAGATGATAACAAGAGTGCAGACCAAGATGAAGAGGAATAAAATGGAATGAGGCTGCTTGATGTGGAGATTCATTCCATGAAGTCAAGAAAACCCATCTATGTACCCAGATCAGTAGTTAGGATGTCTTTAGTAAAACATCTCTAATTTCCCAGTGAAAATATAAAGTAAATAAGAAGCATGATGAGATGGTTGAATGTCATCATCAACTCAATGGACATGAGTTTGAACAAACTCCAAGACATAGTGAAGGACAGGGTAACCTGGCACACTGCAGTTGATGGGGTTGCAAGGAGTCAGACACAGCTGGGTGACTGAACAACAACAGTGACACTCGCATGCCTCTCTATCACAGGCATTGTAGAATGTCACATGGAATTTCTTATTCTTTCAGGAATAAGATATTCTTATAATCATCAAGATAACATGATTGTGTCCCATTTTAGAAATAAGGGCTCTGAGGCTTAGGTGGGGTGAGGGACATGACCTGAGGCCCAGCCCCATGAGGCCGAGCTGAGGCACACCTCGGTCTGTCTTTAATTCTAAGCTGCATGACCAGGTGGAGCTCAAGGTCATTTAATACTCGGGTCTTCAAACATAGTATCTTAAAGGAAGTACTTACGATTTTCTGCAGGAACAGAAGAATTTGAAAGATTTATTGATCAAGGACACGGCATTCTGAAGTTCTATGCTACTTTCCTACCCAACTATTTCACCCTCTACGACTCCACAGGCAGCAGACTGGCCGAGGCCGCAGCATCCTCTGTTGGATCCTGAACTGCCCTTTGCGGTCTGGTCTCTGTTCTGTCCTCTCTCCTTCTCTTCCGAGGTGACTCCTTCCACACATCCGGGGCTTTGGGCTCCGCCTCTTCTGCACGCTGCTTCTCTTCCCTCCCTCCATTTTCCTTTGCGGTGACTTCACTGCTCTTAGTTCACATGCAAGATCCAGCTTCCACACTGTCTTTGAAGCACGCGCTTCTCAGGTCTCCTGTCGACCCTTGGGGTTCTCGGCCCTTTGGAAAGCTCCCTCCACCCGGTCCTCAGGCCGTCTGTCTGACTCCCCTGGTCACGGGCACCTTTGCCCCTCTGCTCACCCTGGTGACGTGGCCACGTTGACCAGGTCTCTGCTCATCAGTCACTGCAGCCTCAAGGCCGGGGCTGGACACAACTCACCCCTCCGGGGGTTAGTGTGAGGAACACCAGTGGCAGTCACATGCAGGGCACCCCAAGGAGGCAAAAGGCAAGGTGAAATGGCAGGAGGCTGTCTGCGAGGCAAGACTCGCCCGGGCAGCATGGCCAGCCCCTCTGTCCAGGGACAGACTAATGCCTATGTTTTCTGAAACAACACAATTCAACCAGCCTTCTGGGTTTCAGCCCTCAGCGAGCAAAGACTTCAGATCTCGGTTCTCTGTTTCGGATGGGCACCCGTGAATCTGGGACAGCCAAGAGGAGACAAGGAAAGGCAAGCGAGGCAGGAGGTCAGCCCACAGAGCCTGCAGACAACAGTGCTAAGGGGACGGAGACCGAGAGCAGAGCGGGCCAGTCAGCAGTCCTCACTAAAGGGGCCCGGCAGGGAGCTGTGGCTGAGGCTTACTCCTCGGGCCTCTTCACGGGGAAGAGCAACCCTGACCATTCACAGAGCCTGTTAGCAGTGGCCCTGCGCTCCTACTGCATCTTGTTCCTACTGGGTCAAGTGAAGTCAGAAGGAAACGCTACCATCCCTCCTTGCATTCATTTGTTCATTATTTAATATGGATTGAGAAGCGACCATTCTTGTCACTAAGGATACCAAAAGCAGAAAACAGCAAAATGAACTGAAAGTCTCCTCTCTAAGACACTCATCCTTTCCTGATGTAATAGAAAGTAAACTCCATCACAATACAGTGGAGTGTCCTCTTGCTCTGTCTAGGGGTCAGAGGGACAGTCAAGTTGTTTCCTTGAAAACAAGAAGCTTTCTAAGCAGGTAGGGGTGGGGCTAACCTGAAGGGCACAAGCTCGTGAGCATGAACCAGGGCACTGGTGTCCTCTCCTCCTCGTGCCCCTGCACACAGGCTGACCACATCCGCCATCTCACCATCTCTGAAACCTCTGAGCACTTTGCTGTGCAAAGCGTTTCCACTTTCCCTGTGTTTTGCTGACATGTGCTTCTCCTCCAGCAACAAATGTCTCGTTCCCTCACTGTGTACAAGGTCTGTACTCAAATGCCCCCTGTTAGAGGAAGACTGCACACCCCTCATGGAAAACATCAGCCCCCACCTCTGTCTGCCCTGTCTTACCCTTCCTTTCTTCATGTCTCCTACAGTCCAAGTTGAGGCTGTGGGAGGGAGGAGTCGTGAAGAGGTGGCTGTGGGGCCTCTGGTTTCCACAGGCTTTGCTGGAGGAGAATTTACTTCCCTTCAGAATCAATGCAGACACATCAGTTCCAGGTCAATTGAAATTCAAGCTGAAACACACACAGAAAATCTTTAGAACTATACGTAAAAGTGCTCTTATGATGTCAGGGTAATGAAGAACTTTAAAAGACACACAAAGTAGAAACCATGAAGAAAAGATTGATAAATATAAATATGTCATGAGTAAGAACCAGCCATTAAAAGACATCATAAAAAGAATGAGAGAAAAGACATACAGTAGATGATATGTGCAATCAATATAAAGAACTTTTGAAACTAAGTAATAAGAGACGTGGAAAAGATATAAGCAGTTATTTCATAGAAGGTAAAATATGAATATCCTATGAAAAATTTAGAAGATGGTCAAGCTCATTTGTAATAAATTGAATGCATATTAGAATCATAATCAAGCACTTTCTCACATGCCACAGTTGAGTAAACATTTAAAAATAACAGTAAAAATATTGGCTCAAATATAAAATGACAGAAATTGTTGTTTTTGGTTAATAGGTATATCAACTATGTTCATTCCCTAGGCTTTATTAATTCTTACCCAAGCCATAGAGCAGACACACATGAAGTATGTCTATGATAGTAATGGGCACAGGAAACATGACAATATTCATTAATAAAAGGGCATCCCTGCTGGCTCAGTGATAAACAATCCTCCTGCAATGCAAAAGGTTTGATCCCTGGATCAGAATGGTCCCCTGGAGAAGGGAATGGCCACCCATTCCAGTATTCTTGCCTGGGAAATTCCATGGACAGAAGAGCCTAGCAGGTTACAGTCCTTGGGGTTGCAAGAGTCAGATACAATGTAGTGACTAAACCACCACCACAAGTATATTTAAAGTATGGGCTACTAAATAGTAGAATTAAATCACCTGCATGCAATAACATGGAACAAACCTCAGAAACCAATATTGGAAACAAAATAATAATCACACTACAAAAGGATAATCATTGTGTGATTCTACTTATACAAAAACAAAAAACAAACAAACAAAAAAAAACACACGAAAATACAAAGTGTTTTTTAGGAATTCATATGCAAGTGGGAATCTCTAATAAAAATAGGAAAATGTCAGAGGGTTGAGATACAGAGGAATTAGAATGTCCTATTTCTGAAGACAAGTTGTGTGAATATGGTTTCTTTTTCACTCTTTTACATTTAAATAATTTTGTATTACCTATGCACTTTCTATATGTATTCCCCCCCCCAAAAAAAATACTGCACATCTAAATAAATTCCAAGTGGGCTATAAATATAAAACATGATGCCATGAACTTCAAGATGAAAATAAAGTTATTTCTATGATCACGAGACAAGGAAGATATTTATTAACTGTTATGAACTGAACTTTGTCTCCCAAGTTCATATGCTTAAGCCCTAACCGCAGTAAGTCAAAGTGTGACTAAGCATTTATCTGTGGCCTTCAAAGAGTTAAACCATAAAATGAGGCTGCTAAAGTGGGCTCTAATCCAATCAGACTGCGCCCCTTCCCTACAAAAGAGGAAGTTTGGAGCCACGAAGAACACAGATTGTGTGTACACAGGGCAGACGATGTGAGCACACACTGAGGAGGCTGCCCATGCCAGGCCAGGGAGAGGCCTCAGGAGAAACCACAGAGCACCACGCCTTGACCTTGGGCTTCCAGCCTCCAGAACTGCGAGGAAAGCTATTCTTGCTGCTTAAGATTCCTTCCCTGCCTCCCTCCAGCCTGTGGTCTTTTGTTAAGGCAGCTACAAGAAAATAATATTATCCTAAATGCCAAACTACACTTAAAAAGTTTAAAGAGTTTTACTACACAATATTGCTAAACTCTTATTTGCCAAAAAATAAGAGGAGAACTACAAACTCAGAATGTTACTGCTTTTTCCCCCAGAATATAATTTCTAACAGTTGATAGAGGTCTGATATTCCTAGTAAATAATTCCTATAAATATAGGGCAGTGTAAACATTTTAGCAGAAAAATTGGCAGGATACGTACATAGGAAAGTTGAAGTAAAACATATAAATTATTGCCAGAAAATAGAAAAAGAAACCAAATTAAGAGTGAAATAATATTTTCTTCCCCACAAAGAGATAAAAATCTTTCAATATAGCATCTTACCCATTAATAGATTGTAGCTTTCACTCATGAAGATCTGTGTACGCTACGATTTGTCTTGTTTGGTTCTTTTGTGGCACATACAAATCAAAACCCTTTAAAATGTTTCCTATTTGGCCTAGGAATTACATTTCTCATTTCTGGGGATTGATACCAAGTAGATAGCAACCTACAAAGTTTTACCTGTTTGAATATTTATTCTAAAATGAGAAATAATCTTAAATGCTCAGCAATAACAATTTGATGAAACAAACCTAGTACCTTTTAATACTTTCATGCTCTACCAACTGAGCTAACTGGGCAATAGTAATTTTTATACCAGGCAAATATTTAAAATGGAAAGAAAGGAAGCCAAGAGAGATCATATCTAATAGGTAGATTTGGGGGATTGTGAGTTACAGGTGAATTAAAATTCCTTCTTTCACATTTATAAATATTTTCAAATCTGGTTACAGTAAATAAATAGACAGTATTTTGGTAACAAGAGAAATCTACAGGAGCTATTTTTAAAAATTTTAAAAAAAGTACAACCACTGAGCTCTGAAAAGAACAGGAAGAGAAATTCCTGTGGGTACGAGGGCCCAGGAATCAGACATGCCTGGTTTTAAGTTTTGATTTCTCACTCACTAACTCATTCACCCTGTGATTCTGAGGCACCAGATATATGGGTCCCAAGTTGAGCAGCTGGAGTTTGCCCTCTGTGGACAGATTCTCCAAGATGAAGGCAGTAGCAGAAGAAAGGAGAAACTGGGCACTGCCAGCCCAGCTGTCAGAGACCAGGTATTTCTCATTCTCCAGGTCAAGGAGACCTTCCTGAACACACATCCAGAGAAAGGCTGCTTGGAAGTCAAAAGGAGGAGGCACCACCCCATAGTAGGTGATGTCAGCCTACTCATAGTCCTCTTCAGTAGAACCCATCTTGGCTATGAGATGTGTATGCACACCAGGGAGGACCATGAGATCCACCCAACACAGACTCAGAACTCAGCACAGCAAGGTGACTGGTCAGAGGGAACCTAGAAGACACACCCCATGTCAGGGATTCAGACTAAGAGGGCGCAACTCTCTCTCTGATCCATCTTGTGTGTGTGTCCAAGTGTACCCTTCTTCCTTCTAATAAACCCTTGACTTGTTTCAATATTTTCCATCTATTTTGTCAGATTTTATTTCTACAACGTCGACTGGCGAGGACCTTTTCACTGGCCACTGGACAGGATCAGTGCTCTCACTGCTGTGGCCTGACTTCAATCTCTGGTTGAGGAACTGATATCCTGATTCAAATGTCTGCAGGTAGAGACCATAGGAGATCAATCCTGGCCAAGTTACTAAAAGCACCAAGTCTCAGTTCTGGGTTTGGGAAAATAAAAATAGTTGTGCTATAACTGTGCTATGTTATAAGGATTGTTATATGTGTTATATATATGTGTGTTATAAGGATTAAATAATATTTTGAATTTAAGGGCTCAGTGGGCACAGAGGAAGGCTATTTCCCACCCACCCCTCCAAATGCACACAAGGGAAGGTGGAGTTTCAGTTGGAAGTAATTACATCAGTGTGGATGGCTGAAGGTGGAAAAGTAGAAACAGCCTGTGGGAAATGAGAAGGGCCCAATGCATGACCAAAGTCCAACACTAAGAGTGATCACCCTGGGGATCATGTAGACAAGTAACACAAAGTATTTCAAATCATTCATTGGGGTTATTGGGAATGGTATGTGACCTTGCATGTGTGGGCTCACTCAGTCCCATGCAATTCTTTGCGACCCTATGGACTATAGCCTGCCAGGCTCCTCTGTCTGTGGGATTTTCCAGGCAAGAATACTGGAAGGAGTTGCCATTTCCTCCTCCAGGTGATCTTCTCAACCCAGGGATTGAATCCACGTCTCTTGCATATTGGCAGGCAGGTTCTTTACCACTGAGCCATTTGGGAAGTGGTTGTGTGACCTCAGTTCAGTTCAGTAGCTCAGTCATGTCCGACTCTTTGTGACCCCATGGACTGTAGCACGCCAGGCTTCCCTGTCCATCACCAACTCCTGGAGCTTACTCAAACTCATGTCCATCAAGTTGATGATGCCATCCAACCATCTCATCCTATGTCATTCCCTTCTCCTCCTGCCTTGAATCTTTCCCAGCATCAGGGTCTTTTTCAACGAGTCAGTTCTTGGCCAAAGTATTGGAGCTTCAGCCTCATCATCAGTCCTTCCAATGAATATCCAGGGTGGATTTCCTTTAGGATGGACTGGTTGGATGTGCTTGCAGTTTAAGGAACTCTCAAGAGTCTTCTCCAACACCACAGTTCAAAAGCATCCATTCTTTGGCACTCAACTTTCTTTATAGTGTGACCTCAGATATGAGCTAATACACACATTATTTCATGCAATTCTCCATACAGCTATATGATAAAATAACCTTTTCACCTCTGCTTTAGAAGTAAGGAAAGTGGGGTTGAAGGTGGTTAGTCAGTCCTCCAGCCTCACATATACAAGGAGTTGGTAGAGCTAGAATGCACATGTTTATGTAATTCAGGACCAGTTTGTATATTTCTTATCAGCATCTTCATGTCTAAATGGATGAGCCACATGTAACACAAGCAACTTTTAATTCAGATTTGGGGAAGGACCTTATTATGCTGAATCTTTTGAAAAGAAAAAAAAATTTTTAAAGCATTAAATAAAATACTGCTCTCACATTCTACCAAGTGTCATAAGGAAGAGAGAAACATAACTGAAACATATTTTCATTCATTAATATATTGATTAATTCCCACATCTCATTTTTTTCTCCACCTGTCACCTTCTGGGAGCTGTGGTCTGTGGCTGGTTAAGGTGCCAAACCACAGATCTCAGGGAGGCCTCGTCTTCCAGCCCAGATGCTCTCAGAGGCTCTAAGCACACAGTCCCTCCCTGCTCAGCTGCCAGAACCTCCCCTTCCCACAGCTCCCATGACCACACAAAGGGTCCTTAGCCTCTGCCCCAGCTCCCCCCTTAGGACAGTGGCCTCTCCATTGATTTCCTGAGCATCATTATCATAACCCTTTCTCATTCTAACTTCCAGATACAAAATAACTCCACTTACTGTGTTATATATTTCTTTTGAAAACAGGTACATTTCTTTGCCTGTATTAGTTCTTGGTTGCTGATGTAATGGATTACCACAAGTTCCTTCTCTTACAGTTCTGGAGGCAGAAATCCAAAATGGGTCTTACTGGAGTGCCTTACAGTGTTGGTAGGGCTCTTCTGGAGGAATTGGGCAGGGTCTGTTGTTTGCCTTCACCAGCTTCCAGAGACCCCATGACTCCCTCACTTCCTGGTCCAACCTGCAGTCACATCACTGTCTCTGTCCCAGTCCTCTCACCTCCTTCTCTGTCTCTGACGCTCTGCCCTTCCTCTTTCTTATCTAGGATGCTTGGATTTTCTTGCACTCACACAACTACTCCCAAGAGCCTCCCCAAATCAATATTCTTAATTTAAGCACATCTACATAAGTCCCTTTTGCCATGCAAGGTAATATATTCATATGCTTGGGAATTAGCAGATTTTTGAAGGGTCATTATTCTGTGACTTCACTACCTTTTCTGCACAAATTGAAATAAAATTATTTTATACAGATGGGAGAAATTTTCACATATTAAGGTATGGAGAAGTCATTTTGGCTCATATATGACTTAACTTGAATTTTGGTTACCCCTAACATCTTGTTTATTGCCTATTAAACATGCGCTGTACTTTGGCTTTAACCACTGGTGTGTGTTGGGGTGGGTGCATTTAAAAGTCAAGTGGGGCAACTATGGTTCAACTAGGCATTCACAATGGGGCCAGGTGGCCACTATGAATGTGATTTCAGACACATCCTTGGATTACAGAGTGCTTGAAATAACTGACTTGTGTTTTTAGTGAAGGCAAGTTTATGTATCCAATGCATAGTGAGACAAAACAAATGGAAACATCTGAGTTTGGAGCAGAGAAAAGTTTGTTGCTGGGCCCTGTAAGAAGAATGGAGGGATCCTGCCCCTACAAAAGCCCCAAACTCCCCCAAAGCACTAAGCACAACTTTTCCAAAGCAAGCTGTGAGGTCAGTTGTTGCAAACATCTTGGTATGGGAATTCTCCCTCCCTGAAAGTCAGGTCACCATGTTCCTAGAAAGGTCCCACAACATAAATGTAACTTTCTAGTCTGAAAATTTTATGTCCATGAATGGAAAAGTGTTATACTCTTAAAGGTCAGAGCCTTGGGAATGGGCTGTCCTGTATATTTCAGGCTATAGACAACAGTCTTAACTCAAAGTGAAGCCATAAAGATTAGAGTGAAAGAAATAGATCTAATAGACAGTCAGATTTGTTCTTCCCTGTTACAGCATCAGACTCAAGGACAATACCAGTCACTCTCAAAACAGTGTCTACTACCAGCTGCTACCTGGGACCTTACAGCCTCAAAGTCCTCCCTTGTAACCATGCAACCATTCAAGACTGGGGCCACATTTTTAAAATTTTCAACCCAGCTCTACCTTCCCAAGAGGATGAGGGAGTTTAAGTCAGAGCCTCAGTGCATGATGGGAACTTCTTATCTGCAAAGCTAATTTTATTGTAATGAGCACATAATGAGCAAAAGTTACAGTGAGACACCAGAGATTTCCACTTTTCCCAGCTTTCTCTTTGCTTCCAAGACATGTATCACCCCAAAATGTGTGGCTTCCTGTCATTCCAGAGGTTGCTGGTTTTCTTTGCCCAAAGCCCCCCTTGTTTACAGGATGTGTGCCGGCCCACCGTCTGGCCCTGGCCCTCTGTCTCTGCTCACATCTGCTGTCTGCCCGGGCTCTGGGCCACTCAGAGGGCGGGAGCACTTGCACTTCTTGCTTTGCCAGCCTCCAGGCTAGAGCCACAGAGCAGGATGAGGAGATGCCCCAGGCCCCCGTTGCTGTCTGTCTTGCTTCACACAGGGCCCACGTGTGGCAACAAGGTGGCAGCCAAGTACACATGCGCAGGCATGCTTCTTTTTTGAGCCTTAATCTCTGCTGTGAAAGAGTCCAGATTTCCCATTCTGAAAATAATTATTCTTTACAAGTGTTTGCAGAAGACGTTCTGTTCTCTGAGAAAGTAAGGTGTCAAGTGAACTAAAATTGCCAGAGTCATCCATAGGCATTGGCTGTGAGCGGCAAGGGCAGGCCCTAGCCCTGGCTCCTTTTGGGTGCAGGGGGCACAAAATAGCTGCTGGATTCCCCTGGGCCATCACCCATCAGGGAAGCTGCAGTCTTATTTGTGGACTCTGAGCACAGAGCCTGAGGATGAAAAGGCAGCTCTCTGCCCTTCCAGGGGATGCAGTGGGGACCTGATGGATGATGGACTGGGCCCAGGGAGTAACTGCTGCTCAGAACGAACCGGCACCCCACATGCCAGGGACAGAATGGCCTTCATTTACTGCTGGGGCCCGGGGATGCCAACACGAGGGGGCTGTGTGTGAGCAGGGGGCAGGCGTCCTGGGAAGAACTTGGTCCAGTCACGCCTTGAGCGGAGCTGGGTAACTTGGTCTTTGTTGTGCTCTGTGTTCATATTTTCCATTACGTCTCAATGTCTCAGTCATGAAGATCTCCTTGAAGAGGGGGCATAGAAGTCTACTCCAGTATTCTTGCCTGGAGAAGCCCATGAACAGAGGAGCTTCGTGGGCTACAGACCATGGGGTCACAGACAGTCAGACACGACTGAGTAACTAACACTTTCGGTTTCACTCGTGCCATCAGTTTGTTGTGGAATGCTGGTCTGTCAGTTACATGGTGGTTCTATTGAAGAAGGAATTCATAGGGCCTGGACTCCAGCTCAGGCTTGTTCATGCTGATCATGCTCGGCCGCCTCTCCAATGGACTCTGAACTCTGTGTTTAGTGCCTATGGAAACAACAACAGAAGGATAAGACCCTCTCCAGACAGGGAAACCTTGAAGATAGTATCCAGGTTACTCCTCACCTAAGAGAACACATATACTAATCACCACTTCCTCCAGACAGGCCATAAATTTTCTGTACCTATTGGAGTGTAACCTCGGGCTTATTGATTATTGGCTAATTGTTTAACTGTCTGAGCACATGGCACATGAGTGATGGGGTTATTTGGATTGTATTTACCCTTCCTTTGTTTATGTAAGTCTCAAGGAATTTGTGGTGGTGGGTTTGGACACGTACACATGGGGTATAAAAGATTTTCACAAATGCTGGTTGGGATCCTTGGCCTTGGGCCCGCCAGTGTGATAAACTGCACTCCACTATCTGCATTGTCCTTCTGAGTGAATTTGTTTCCCAGAATGCGTGGCTACAACACTATAGACCCAGCCACAGCATCATACATCCCATGGACTAGGTTCTACCCCCATACGGTACTGGTAAGACCTGCAACTTAAGAATGGTTTTTATATTTTTAAGTGTTTAAAAAAAAAATAAAGACTGTTTCACAACATATGAAAATTGTATGACATTCACAGTTTTGTGTTTATAAATAAAGCCTTATTGGACAACAGCATGGCCCTTCACAAACATTTTAGCCGAGGCTACTTTCCTGCTGCCATGGCAGAGTCGATGGCTAAGCCAAAGTCATGTGGCAAAGTTTAATAGATTCACTGTCTGGCCTTTTAGAAAAATTTGCCAGCCCCTTCTCAAGATAAGTAACATTTTCTTAAAACTATATGATGAGGATTTTACTTAATAAACAGGTTAACTTTTGGTGAATTTCCCCCCCGATAGATCTCAGTATACACCCTAGACACCAAATGTACTATCACTACTGCACTGAGAAGGAAATTCACCTGTTGCTCCTTTTGCCCAAGAATCATCACAAATCAGCATGGGTGGAATACAGCTCCCATCTGAATTCGCATCAACTTAAAAAACTGGGGAAGGGTAAACCATAAATCTACTTTGAACTTTGGTTTAGATACACTTGTTTTGACTATAACTGTGTTTGCTAAAGTACACTGAACATAGAAATAAAAAGTAATCATTGATAGAAAACTATCAGAATTTAGTAAGTTCTATTTATTATACTTGGAGAAAAAGAAAACTGCTAAAATGGTTACACTGATGGCATGATTAATACAAATGTTACATACACTTCTGAAAACTTTATTAAAGTAATATGAGAACCACCTCATTTTCTGTTATGAAATAACATGCATGTTCATGTCACTTCCAGGTATACTGTTCCATCTGGTGCTCCGTTTCTGTCTTGAAATGCATTCTTGCATAATAAAAACACATATGTAAAGATATGTTGAGATCTCTTAACTATGTATAAGTAGATTTGTGTTTACATTGATTGATAGTTTATATAGCAAAAATGTTTTATTCTGTGTTGTTTTGAATTATATACAGTTAAATTAGAAGGAAATTAGGACCCCACTACAATCATCAAAATAGATATCCTTTTGTCTGCTGATCTTTAAAATGGAAACTTACTGACTCTTAAGTAAAATAGCTGGTATGTGGAACTTTAAGGTGCATGTAGAAAAGATTTTCTTTTCTTATGAAAAATACTGGCTTTTCAAAAATCTGTAGAATTCAAAGAGTTATATTTAAGAGTACTTATTTTATAATAATATAGGTCCTGCATAACATAATATAGGAATTCCCTGTAACTCAAAGGGTAAAGAATCTGCCTGTGACACAGGAGACCAGGATTCAATCCCTGGGTGAGGAAGATCCTCTGGAGAAGGAAATGGCAATCCACTCCACTATTCTTGCCTGGAGAATTCTGTGGATAGAGGAGCCTGACAGGCTATGTTCATGGGGTTGCAAAGAGTTGGACACGACTGAATGACTAACACATTTTATAACAGTAAAGAGGAAATCTGACTCTTAGGAAAGGAAATCTAACTTTCCTCTGCTCACATCTTACAGAATACCTTTCTGAGGTTTCAGAACTTTGTAAAATATTTGTATTAATGTAATCATTCTAAAAATACACAATGTTTCAAAGTCCTACAATTGGCAATGTTTTAAACATAATTTTCTTTTATTTTATAAAGTGCCAATGTATCCTCGTCGATTAGTTGTAAACAACCTGTAATTATACAATGATAGACATTTTGTCTTCTTCTAATATCAAGATCTTATTTTCTAGAGTATTTCTATTATCTGCATTAGGTTGCAGATTTCTGTGAAGAGAAGGGCACTGTATTATTTACACTTAATCCTCATAACAAAGTTCTAAAATATTCAAGTTCTAAAATATTAGAAGTCCTTCATAAATATTTGTTAATAATTAAACATTTGATTAGTGAAAGAATAGGAATCTAGACAATCTTCTCCTGCATGACACATTTATCTCATTGATTGTGGACTCACAGTTTTCTTTATGGATAAGAAAGATGATACACTCTCTTCCTTGCTTTTCCTTGTTTATGTGTGTGTGAGTGTATGCACAAGCATGTGGGAATGCAAACACACACATGCATAATACACAGGAATGTTGCATCAAACATTACGTGCTAATTAGACATGTTGGAAGCCATGATTCAAGACGTTGAACATCAAAGATCTGATGCCTGTTTGGCAACAAAGAGAATGCAATTAAACCAGAGAGACCAGAATGCATGACTCAGCTGCCACCCTCTCCCTAACTACACTTCTTGTAGGTTTAACTTTCAAAGAAGACCTGTTCTCAAGGTTGGTTTTCCTCCCAGCGCTTTCTCTTTTAGGACCCATCAGATACAGCAAAGAGTAAAGCCATGGAGGGCAGACACACACACAGATGGCAGGAGAGGGACAGGGCCCTATGTCTGAGTGAAGGGCTGTATGCACTGCTGGAGTCCAAGCACAGAATGGAAATAGGACTCCCCATGTCTCCTATCATCTTACACCTCCTCAACCAGGGAGATATGGACTTGTTTTATTTGGGGTTTTTCTTAAGGAAAAAGAAAACAAACTTTACTATCAAATCTAAGGTAAGGGAAGAAACTATGGCTCTGAATCCTTGGAATGTTCCCGTCCAGCAGCAGCTTCCCCAGAGTCCACTCTCATCCCCAACCTGACTTGTATACACTCCTCTAACACTTACATCACCAGAAGGAAATCCTCTATCACTACACTATATTTTAAAGTAGCCATGAATGAGAAGACACTTTGTAGAAAACTATCTATGACAAAATGAAGGACAAATCAATTATAAAACTTTTTATAACTTTCCCAGTGTAATATTTTAGCTATTAGCCCTTCTTTCTCCATCAAATTGCAGGTTCCATATGGACAGAGAACATAGAAGAAATTATTATATGAACCAGATCCAACACCTGGGAAGTTCTAAATATGTCTTCTTGAACTGAGAACTCTATCTGAGACCCACATTCTAGCTTTTTACTGCAAACAGAAAATTCAGACAGTTTTTCAAATTAAGCTTTTCAGTGCATCAGTTTAACAGAGAACCTACCAGATTTAAACTCATCTTTCTTGTAATAATCAAGTTACATCACACATGAGATACCTGTTTCTTGAGGTTGTGCAGTTAGAAACTGTCCATATAATCAGAGAAAGAGCACATGTTTTAAAACCAGCTGTGTCTTTTGGAGAGTGGGGGTGCAGAGTGTGGGGGAGAGAGCATGCCCACATCCCTGGAAGGGATCAGCTCCTGATTTATGGAGTTAAGAGCATCCATGTTCACACATCAGATTTTCCAAGAAGTGCTTGGAGAGGGGAGTGGATTGGGCCTGAGCTTGGCTGTCCCCCCTTGTAAAGGAGAGTTGAAAATGCCAGGCAGCTGAGGTTCTCAGAGCAGCCCGGCAAGGGCACTACTCAGAATTCCCTCAAAGCCTGCTGTGCTGGTTCAGCTTGCCTACAATAGCCCAAGTCCCCACATGATTACAGCAGAGAGAAGTGCGCCTCTGTCTCCCCTCCAGACCTGGAGGCAGGCAGCCCAGTGCTGGTCTTGCAGGGCTGTTCCAGAGAGCTTCTCTGTCGCCCAAGGTGGATGAGGGCAGGAGATAGCTACCATTTCTGTGTTGACATTCCCTGAAGCAACACAGGGGAGGAGAAAGGGCCTTCCTCTCCCTCCTGGAAAATATCCCGGAGGTTGCACAGCTTGATTTGCCTCCGCCCTGGAGGAAGAGCTTAGCCTCACAAGCAGCACCTTTGCAAAGGAGGCTGCGAACAGGTCTAGTCTTAAGCAGTCACGTGCTCTGTTAAAAGGTTAGTGTTTAAGGCTCCCTGATGGCTCAGTGGTAAAGAACCCAGGTGCAAATGCAGGAGACAGAGGTTCAGCCCTTCATCTGGGAAGAGCCCACAGGCACTGAAGCAACTCAGCCCATGTGCCACAACCCCTGCAGCCTTCACATCCAGAGTCAGCAGGCTGAAATGAGAGAGGCCGCTGAAACACGAGACCCGGCATCGCAGTTGCAGAGCAGCCTCTGCTGGCTGCAGCCAGAGACAAGCCCACACAGCACTGAAGACCCCAGCACAGCCAAAAATAACGGAATACCATTTTAAAAAAATCAGTGTCGTTACTAGGAGAGAGGCAGACTACGTGGGCTGATGAATGAACTGGTGCTCTTCTTTGTGTTTTGTCTAAATCTCTTTCTGGGCCAGGTCACAATGTCCAGCAGAGTGTTTGCAGCAGTGTGAGGCAGGTCTACGCCTGTTACTGAGCATAAGTTTATGTGTTTGATGCACAGTGAGGCTAAGCAACCAGAAAAATCATAGTTTGATGCAGAGAAAGGTCTTTGCAAGGCCATGCATGGAGACAGGTGGCCCAAATGGCCTGGGCTCCCTAAAGGGTTAAATAGCAAAGTATTTGTAAAGTCAGGTGATGGAGGGGTGAGGTTGGTTGATGCAAGCTTCTTGGTGCAAAGACCCTTTGTCCACACAGGTAAGGCCACAATGTCCCTATAAACCTCCAACAAGAAAAGTATGTTAGTCTCTGTTCTGTAACTTATCTCTATATGAATGGAAAGTGTTGAACTCAAAGTTCTGTGTTGAGAATGGGCTCTCCTGTATTGCAGGCTACAACCTAGTCTTGAAGCAAAGGCAATAGAATAAAAGGCTGAAGTAAAAGAGACATCTACTGTGGTGTCAAATGTGTTCTTCCTTAGAACATGTCTGACTGCCCTGCAGCTGGAGCTCTGTGTCCTGAATGCCCAGCTTCCTTCCCATGGGTGTGACTGTAATGGACCTAAGGTCTAAAAGGGGAGGACGGTAATGGTACCTTAGACCTCTTTTCCCTCCCAGGTCAGGAGTTCTTACTGTGGGGAGTTTAGGAAAAAGCCCAGGAGACTGGGCCCTCATGAAGTCAAGGATAAAATGTGTGAGTGCACTGGCTTTCTTCAGGTAGGATTACCTGCTCTGGGTACAGCCTCACCAGAATATTTTATCAGTGTTTTTAGTTTTTAGATATTATGTATTTCCCCAGAACACATAGCTACAGTGTTTCAGCTGTGAGTTGTCATTAACTAGTAAAGGTAAGCTTGTGAGAATCGGGAGAATGGTGGGTTTCAAACATGTAGAGCATTCTGTGAAGCACTAAGAATTGCAGTAATTCAAACCTGGACTATGAGTGGTGCTCAAAATCTTTTTTTTTTTTTTTTTAATTTTTTTTTATATGAAATCCTATTTATTTATTTATTTATTTTTGCAAATGCTTTTTTTTTTTTAAATTATTAGTTGGAGGCCAATTACTTCACAATATTTCAGTGGGTTTTGTCATACATTGTCACGAATCAGCCATAGAGTTACACGTATTCCCCATCCCGATCCTCCCTCCCACCTCCCTCTCCACCCAACTCCTCTGGGTCCTCCCAGTGCACCAGGCCCGAGCACTTGTCTCATGCATCCCACCTGGGCTAGTGATCTGTTTCACCATAGATAGTATACATGCTGTTCTTTTGAAACATCCCACCCTCACCTTCTCCCACAGAGTTCAAAAGTCTGTTCTGTACATCTGTGTCTCTTTTTCTGTTTTGCATATAGGGTTATCATTACCATCTTTCTAAATTCCATATATATGTGTTAGTATGTTGTAATGTTCTTTATCTTTCTGGCTTACTTCACTCTGTATAATGGGCTCCAGTTTCATCCATCTCATTAGAACTGGTTCAAATGAATTCTTCTTAATGGCTGAGTAATATTCCATGGTGTATATGTACCACAGCTTCCTTATCCATTCATCTGCTGATGGGCATCTAGGTTGCTTCCATGTTCTGGCTATTATAAACAGTGCTGTGATGAACATTGGGGTGCACATGTCTCTTTCAGATCTGGTTTCCTCGGTGTATATGCCCAGAAGTGGGATTGCTGGGTCATATGGCAGTTCTATTTCCAGTTTTTTAAGAAATCTCCACACTGTTTTCCATAGTGGCTGTACTAGTTTGCATTCCCACCAACAGTGTAAGGGGGTTCCCTTTTCTCCACACCCTCTTCAGCATTTATTGCTTGTAGACTTTTGGATAGCAGCCATCCTGACTGGCGTGTAATGGTACCTCATTGTGGTTTTGATTTGCATTTCTCTAATAATGAGTGATGTTGAGCATATTTTCATGTGTTTGTTAGCCATCTGTATGTCTTCTTTGGAGAAATGTCTGTTCAGTTCTTTGGCCCATTTTTTGATTGGATCATTTATTTTTCTGGAATTGAGCTTCAGGAGTTGCTTGTATATTTTTGAGATTAATCCTTTGTCTGTTTCTTCATTTGCTATTATTTTCTCCCAATCTGAGGGCTGTCTTTTCACCTTATTTATAGTTTCCTTTGTAGTGCAGAAGCTTTTAAGTTTCATTAGGTCCCATTTGTTTAGTTTTGCTTTTATTTCCAATATTCTGGGAGGTGGGTCATAGAGGACCCTGCTGAGATTTATGTCGGAGAGTGTTTTGCCTATGTTCTCCTCTAGGAGTTTTATAGTTTCTGGTCTTACATTTAGATCTTTAATCCATTTTGAGTTTATTTTTGTGTATGGTGTTAGAAAGTGTTCTAGTTTCATTCTTTTACAAGTGGTTGACCTTCCCAGCACCACTTGTTAAAAAGGTTGTCTTTTTTCCATTGTATATTCTTGCCTCCTTTGTCAAAGATAAGTTGTCCATAGGTTCGTGGATTTATCTCTGGGCTTTCTATTCTGTTCCATTGATCTATATTTCTGTCTTTGTGCCAGTACCATACTCTCTTGATGACTGTGGCTTTGTAGTAGAGTCTGAAGTCAGGCAGGTTGATTCCTCCAGTTCCATTCTTCTTTCTCAAGATTACTTTGGCTATTCGTGGTTTTCTGTATTTCCATACAAATTGTGAAATTATTTGTTCTAGTTCTGTGAAAAATAACGTTGGTAGCTTGATAGGGATTGCATTGAATCTATAGATTGCTTTGGGTAGGATAGCCATTTTGACAATATTGATTCTTCCAATCCAGGAACACGGTATGTTTCTCCATCTGTTTGTGTCCTCTTTGATTTCTTTCATCAGTGTTTTATAGTTTTCTATGTACAGGTCTTTTGTTTCTTTAGGTAGATATACTCCTAAGTATTTTATTCTTTTTGTTGCAATGGTGAATGGTATTGTTTCCTTAATTTCTCTTTCTGTTTTCTCATTGTTAGTGTATAGAAATTCAAGGGATTTCTGTGTGTTAATTTTATATCCTGCAACTTTACTATATTTGTTGATTAGCTCTGGTAATTTTCTGGTAGAGTCTTTAGGGTTTTCTATATAGAGGATCATGTCATCTGTGAACAGCAAGAGTTTCACTTCTTCTTTTCATATCTGGATTCCTTTTACTTCTTTTTTCTGCTCTGATTGCTGTGGCCAAAACTTCCAAGACAATGTTGAATAGTAGTGGTGAGAGTGGACACCCTTGTCTTGTTCCTGATTTCAGGGGAAATGCTTTCAATTTTTCACCATTGAGGGTGATGCTTGCTGTGGGTTTGTCATATATAGCTTTTATTGTGTTGAGGTATGTTCCCTCTATTCCTGCTTTCTGGAGAGTTTTAATCATAAATGAGTGTTGAATTTTGTCAAAGGCTTTCTCTGCATCTATTGAGATAATCATATGGTTTTTATCTTTCAATTTGTTAATGTGGTGTATTACATTGATTGACTTGCGGATATTAAAGAATCCTTGCATTCCTGGGATAAAGCCCACTTGGTCATGGTGTATGATTTTTTTAATATGTTGTTGGATTCTGTTTGCTAGAATTTTGTTAAGGATTTTTGCATCTATGTTCATCAGTGATATTGGCCTGTAGTTTGCTTTTTTTGTGGCATCTTTGTCTGGTTTTGGAATTAGGGTGATGGTGGCCTCATAGAATGAGTTTGGGAGTTTACCTTCTTCTGCAATTTTCTGGAAGACTTTGAGTAAGATAGGTGTTAGCTCTTCTCTAAATTTTTGGTAGAATTCAGCTGTGAAGCCATCTGGTCCTGGGCTTTTGTTTGCTGGAAGATTTTTTATTACAGTTTCAATTTCCTTGCTTGTGAAGGTTCTGTTAAGATCTTCTATTTCTTCTTGGTTCAGTTTTGGAAAGTTATACTTTTCTAAGAATTTGTCCATTTCATCCAAGTTGTCCATTTTATTGGCATAGAGCTGCTGGTAGTAGTCTCTTATGATCCTTTGTATTTCAGTGTTGTCTGTTGTGATCTCACCCTTTTCATTTCTTATTTTGTTAATTTGGTTCTTCTCTCTTTGTTTCTTAATGAGTCTTGCTAATGGTTTGGCAATTTTGTTTATTTTTTCAAAAAACCAGCTTTTAGCTTTGTTTATTTTTGCTATGTTCTCTTTAGTTTCTTTTGCATTTATTTCTGCCCTGATTTTTAAGACTTCTTTTCTTCTGCTAACCCTGGGGTTCTTCATTTCTTCCTTCTCTAATTGCTTTAGGTGTAGAGTTAGGTTATTTATTTGGCTTTTTTCTTGTTTCTTGATGTAAGCCTGTAATGCTATTAACCTTCCCCTTAGCACTGCTTTTACAGTGTCCCATAGGTTTTGGGTTGTTGTGTTTTCATTTTCATTCATTTCTATACATATTTTGATTTCTTTTTTGATTTCTTCTATAATTTGTTGGTTATTCAGAAGCGTGTTATTTAGCCTCCATATGTTTGAATTTTTAACATTTTTTTTTTTTTCCTGTAATTGAGATCTAATCTAACTGCACTGTGGTCAGAAAAGATGACTGGAATGATTTCAATTTTTCTGAATTTTCCAAGACCAGATTTATGGCCCAGGATGTGATCTATTCTGGAGAAGGTTCCGTGTGCACTTGAGAAAAAGGTGAAATTGATTGTTTTGGGGTGAAATGTCCTATAGATAGCAATTAGGTCTAGCTGGTCCATTGTTTCATTTAAGGTTTGTGTTTCCTTGTTGATTTTCTGTTTAGTTGATCTATCCATAGTTGTGAGTGGGGTATTAAAGTCTCCCACTATTATTGTGTTACTATTAATTTCCTCTTTCATACTCATTAGCGTTTGCCGTACATATTGCGGTGCTCCTATGTTGGGTGCATATATATTTATAATTGTTATATCTTCTTCTTGGATTGATCCTTTGATCATTATGTAGTGTCCTTCTTTGTCTCTTTTCACATCCTTTATTTGAAAGTCTATTTTATCTGATATGAGTATTGCGACTCCTGCTTTCTTTTGGTCTCCATTTGCGTGAAATATTTTTTTCCAGCCCTTCACTTTTAGTCTGTATGTGTCTCTGGTTTTGAGGTGGGTCTCTTGTAGACAGCATATATAGGGGTCTTGTTTTTGTATCCATTCAGCCAATCTTTGTCTTTTGGTTGGGGCATTCAGCCCATTTACATTTAAGGTAATTATTGATAGGTGTGGTCCCGTTGCCATTTACTTTGTTGTTTTGGGTTCACGTTTATACAACCTTTCTGCATTTCCTGTCTAGAGAAGATCCTTTAGCATTTGTTGAAGAGCTGGTTTGGTGGTGCTGAATTCTCTCAGCTTTTGCTTGTCTGTAAAGCTTTTGAATTCTCCTTCATATCTGAATGAGATCCTTGCTGGGTACAGTAATCTAGGTTGTAGATTATTCTCTTTCATTACTTTCATTATGTCCTGCCATTCCCTTCTGGCCTGGAGGGTTTCTATTGAGAGATCAGCTGTTATCCTTATGGGAATCCCTTTGTGTGTTATTTGTTGTTTCTCCCTTGCTGCTTTTAGTATTTGTTCTTTGTGTTTGATCTTTGTTAATTTGATTAATATGTGTCTTGGAGTGTTTCGCCTTGGGTTTATCCTGTTTGGGACTCTCTGGGTTTCTTGGACTTGGGTGGCTATTTCCTTCCCCATTTTAGGGAAGTTTTCAGCTATTATCTCCTCGAGTATTTTCTCATGGCCTTTCTTTTTGTCTTCTTCTTCTGGGACTCCTATGATTCGAATGTTGGGGCGTTTCACATTGTCCCAGAGGTCCCTGAGGTTGTCCTCATTTCTTTTGATCCTTTTTTCTTTTTTCCTCTCTGCTTCATTTATTTCCACCATTCTATCTTCTACCTCACTTATCCTATCTTCTGTCTCCATTATTCTACTCTTGGTTCCCTCCAAAGTGTTTTTGATCTCATTCATTGCATTATTCATTTTTAATTGACTCTCTTTTATTTCTTCTAGGTCTTTATTAAACATTTCTTGCATCTTTTCAATCTTTGTCTCCAGGCTATTTATCTGTAACTCCATTTTGTTTTCAAGATTTTGGATCATTTTTATTATCATTATTCTAAATTCTTTTTCAGATAGATTCCCTATCTCCTCCTCTTTTGTTTGACTTGGTGGGCATTTGTCATGTTCCTTTACCTGTTGGGTATTTCTTTGCCTTTTCATCTTGTTTAGATTGCTGTGTCTGGAATGGGCTTTCTGTATTCTGGAGGTCTGTGGTTCCTTTTTATTGTGGAGTTTTTACCCGGTGGGTGGGGTTGGACAGTTGGCTTGTCAAGGTTTCCTGGTTAGGGAAGCTTGTGTCAGTGTTCTGGAGCGTGGAACTTGATTTCTTCTCTTTGAAGAGCAATGGAGTGCCCAGTAATGAGTTTTGAGATGGGTCTATGTGTTAGGTGTGACTTTGGGCAGTCTGTATGTTGACTTTCAGGGCTATGTTCCTGCGTTGCTGGGGAATTTGTGTGGTATGTCTTGCTCTAAAACTTGTTGGCTCTTGGGTGGTGGTTGGTTTCAGTGTAGATATGGAGGCTTTTGGACGGTCTCTTATTACTTAAAGTTCCATGTAATCAGGAGTTTTCTGGTGTTCTCAGGTTTTGGGCTTAAATCTCCTGCCTCTGGATTTCAGTTTTATTCTTCCTGTAGTCTCAGGACTTCTCCAACTATACAGCACTGATAATAAAACTTCTAGGTTAATGGCGAAAAGATTCTCCCCCGTTAGGGACTCCCAGAGAGTTTCACAGAGTTACATGAAGAAGAGGACAGGGAGGAGGGAAATAGAGATGAGCAGGAGGAGAAAAAGGGGGACTCAAGAGGAGAGAGACAGATCTACGCAGTCGTCTGTTCCTAGAGTGTTCTCCGTAGCCCAGACACCCACAAAGATTCACAGAATTGGATTGGGAAGAGAAGGGGAAAGGAGGAAATAGAGGTGTTCTGAGGTAGAAAACAGAGAGTCAAGATTGGGAGAGAATAATCAACACATTCCTGAATAAAAATGGAAAATGAATATTGGATTCTTAAATGTTCACAGTTTATATCATATACTGAAGAACAAAAATTAAAAATCTAGAGTAGAGGTTAGACTCTTAAAAATACTATATTAAAAACAAAAACAAAAACACCCCCCAAAAAAACTTTAGAAATATATATGAGGTTCGGTTTAAAAATAGGGCTTCTCTTTTTTTTCCTTTCTTCTTTGTAAGGTTATAGTGTATTGAAAATGAATAATTAAGGAGTAGTAGAGGAGTACTAGAGGACTTTAAAAGAAATAAGAGAAAAAGAAAAATAGATAATAGAAGAGAAGAAGGGGGAAAAAAAAGAAAAAGAAAAGAAAGAGGGAAAAAAAATTTTCCCTAACTAAAAAAAATCGTATGAATTTATGAAAATGAAAGTTAAGGAGTAATGGGGGAGTAATAGGGAATTTTAAAGGAAAATAAAAGAGAAAAAAGAAAAAATACAGTAAAAAAAAATTTTTTTTTTTCTTACTTAAAAAAAAAAAAAAAAGTAAAAATATATCTAGGAATTTCTCTGGAGCTGTTGCGGTCAGTGTGGGTTCGGCTCGGTTTCAGATAGCTCCTCGTTCCAGCTTACACTTCTCGATATCTACAGGCCCCTTGCGGTGTGGTCAGTGTTTCCTACAGGGATTTTAATCTGTTGCACCAGTTCCTTCTGAAGCGGTTCCCTTTGTTTATTTGGCTTCTGTTTGCCGGTCTCCTCAGGGCCTCATTTCCGCCCTGACTTAGGCGGGCGGAGGTGGTGGACTCTTATTCAGGTAGCGAGTTCCGTCACGCTGCAGGGTGGGGCTGGCGCTGAGGGGCGGGGCCGGCGCTGATCAGACTCCGGCTGCTCTATATGGAGCACGCACTGCGCGCGGTTCCAGCCCTCGGGTGTTCCGCCAAAGGTCGGAACGGAAAGCTGCGCCTGCTCCCTGTGCCCTCCCCATCAGAGCGGTCCAGGCAGCCAGGGGCTTGACGCTTGACGGGCGCACTCTCCCCGGGTGCGCGTGCTCACTCCCTTCCGTGGTCCCAGCCTCAGATTCCGCCGCGCCAGTCCGGTGCGTGCGCCTTCTGCCCTCCGCGTCCCCAGCCCCAGTCCCCGCCCGCGCCGGTCGGGTGCCCGCGCCCTGTGTCTCGCCGCGACCCTCCCGGCGGATGTCGATCAACCAGAATCTCGGTCCCTTTGTTCTGCGAAGAGCCGGCAGTGTGTTTGGGCCGGTTAATTTTCTCTCTTTTGCTCTCCCACAGTTCAAGCTGGGAACTCACAAAAGCTCCCTCCGATTGTCCTCAGGGCACTCAGGCCCGGCCCCTGCCCTAAGTAATGCCGCCCGCTCCTCTCCGTTCTGCCCCCACTTGCTGGTGGCGGATGCGGGTGTCTGGGGTACTTTTCTGCTGGGAGTTGCTTTTAGGCTCGTAATCTGTGGGTTTTATTTATTGTTCCTCTCCCAGTCAGGTTGCCCTCTGAAATTCAAACACTTCCCCCAGGCCCGCCCGAGCGAGGGTTTCCCGGTGTCTGGGAACGTTCTCTATTAAGACCCTTCCCGGGACGGATCTCCGTCCTTAACTCTTTTGTCTCACTTTTTATCTTTTATATTTTGTCCTACCTCCTTTCGAAGACAATGGGCTGCTTTTCTGGGCACCTGGTGACCTCAGCTAGCGATCGGAAGTTGTTTTGTGAAGTTTGCTTTGTGTTCAGTTATTCTTTTGATGAATTTCTAGGAGAGAAAGTGGTCTCCCCGTCCTACTCCTCCGCCATCTTGGCTCCTCCCCCCTCAAAATCTTAAGATCTAATAACTTTCCGCATACGAGCAGCTATGTCAAGTCTGCTTTGTTCTCAAAGCCCAGCTTCTGAGGCCCGTGCTGCGGCCAGGATCACAGGACCCAGCACCTTTCTGTGGTTGACTGCGGTGCTCCACAGAGGTCAGCTGGATGGCTGTGTGCTCTCATGAAACTAGTCCTGGTCAATGTGCTCGCAAATATTTGTGCTTCTGTCCCACGTGTGGCAGGCTGCTTAAAAATCTGCCAGGTCCCTAGTGGTAAAGATTCTGTACCCCCAACGGAGGGGGCATCAGTTCAATCTGCGGTCAGGAAATGAAGATCCCACATGCCCGCTTTGTGGCCAAAATAGAGGCTATGAGAAAAGAAGTGTAAAACCAAGGAACTCAAGTATATTTTTTTAATGGACTTAAGGTTCACCTGCTCGCCACTCTGTAGAAATGGCCATGTAGATGAGCCTTCCCTACTGAGAGCCACAGTAACCAGGATATTACGGTAAGTTAGATTCACATGCCTTCCTAATTTTACTCTATTTACACTGTGTGAAGTAGTTATATTTTTATCCTGCCCGCAGAATTCCCATCTCTGACTGCCTATAATACATTTGCATGTGATTTAAAAGTGTGGCAGATGTAAAAACCAACATTGAAAGGGAAGCAGAACTCTAGGGTCCTTACTCCCCATGTCCTCCTGCCCTTTGTCTGTGAGAAGCTTCAGTCAGAAAGCAAGTTTAATTAGAGAAATGAGAACAAGCAGCAGCAAAGGAGAACAGCAGAAGGAGACCAAATAAATAATATGGAGTCATTAAACCTAGTCAAGGATCTTTAAGTTCCTTCTCAAGGGTTGCAGTCAGCATTCTGAGCCCTAGGGTGATGTCTTACAGATTCTGAAACCACAACTAGGTGGACAAGTTACTGCCATGATGACTAGACTGTAGCCATGACATAAGCAGCCACAGTTCCAAGGATTGACCTCAAAGAAATGGAAACAAATTAACCATGGAGCTGAAGATTAACTGTACCAAAAACACTCAAGATGATGCTGGTCAGATCACCGATGACTAACTTTAAGACGACTGTCGGAACTGACAGCACTGTAGTCATGGAGCCTCTCCCTCCATCACCCCTCCTGTTCTTTCTGCAGATCCAAATTATCCAATAAAAATTAACTTCACGACTCTGAAGCAAAAATGCTCTTGGCTACTTCAGTGCTGGCCAGGACTGAGGCCAGAGAGCCTGAGTCACTGCTTCCCAGTTGTCAGCACGCGGGGGGGGGAGGGGGCTTCTTCTGTAGATTGGGCTTCTTCATTTTAAATGGCATTTGACACATGACAGAACAGATATAAATTGGAAGAGGCCAGCAGGTATGCAAAAATGTCTTTTAATGCTTATTTCATTTCTCATATAACAATCAGAGATAGAACAGGCCCAAAATCTGTTTTGGTGAGTAGAGTATACAACTGTGTGTTGCGAGGGTCTCATTGTGCTGGGCGTGTTCTGTCTTCAATTGTCAAATAAAGATAGAGTCTCTTCTGCATAATAAACTTACCACTTGCTTGATTTTGAAATGCACTGTCTAGACTTTATGACAGATATGCTAGTTTTATAACATTACAGGTAAAGGTTTTTTGCTTTTTTTTTAATACAAGCAGTGCACATCTTAACTAAAAAAAAAAAAAAAAAAAAAAAAAAAAAAAAACCCACTACATAAAGACTTCCCTCGTGGTCCAGTGTGAAGAATCCTTCCTTCCAGTGGGAGGAATCTGCTTCCCAATGCAGGGAACAGAGGTTCCATCCCTGACGTAGGAATATTCCACAAGGCAACTAAGCGCTGTGTACGACTCCTATGGTGCCAGGGGCTGCAGCTGCTGCCGTCTGCGTGCCCCAGAACGCATGCTCTGAAAGGAGACACGCCACCGCGACGAGAACAGCCCGCGTAGCCCAACCAGAAAGCAGCTTCCACGCCCTGAGACATAGAGAAGCCCACGCACAGCACACACACCCCGGGCCATCAAAAGTAAAGAAAATATTTTAACACTTAAAATACTGAAATATTTTAGAACCTCCCTGTCACTCCTGTCCTGGTATCCCTTGTTTAAAATTCCTCAAACTGTTAAAAAATTTTTTTCTTCACTCTACATTTACACATCAATTACATCAATTCACTTCGATTCCATTAAAAAGGTGTGATGCTTTTTAGCAACTTGGTTTTTTCATGTAACAATATGACTCTGATCGCAATTTCCTCTTTTTGGTGGCTTTTCTGTTGCTCATCAGAGTGCAAAACGTTTTCCAGAACCACACAACTCTGCTATCAGCATATACAGTTTCTTAATTTGATTCTATCCCTCCTCACTTATCATATTAATCAAGTATGAATAAATTCAGATAAATTTTATTTAAAAGTGAACAAACGTCCAATCACCTGGCAGTTTGCATGGTGTCTTAACACAGTTGAGTCAGGTCTCAAATTCCTTACAATTTTGAGCTAAAAACTGCATTGCAAAGTTTAGGTTGAACTTTAGGCTACTTTAGTAGCTATGTAGTGAAACCAATTTAGTTATTGGTATCTGTGTTAAGACCCATTTTCAGATTAGTTGTAATAAAATATATAGCCCACACGCTGATGCTAATAGACAGTTGTTGAGTCAGTTCCTACCATGACGTTTTTGAAGCCACGGGACCAGTGGGTGCTGCTCTCTGACTGAGGCCAAGAAGCCTCCCTCCCGCCAGAAGAGAGCCTCCCCTGAGAGACACCACGGGGTGTGCTGGGCGTTATGACAGGGCGGGGACACGGGGAGAAGACCCAGGGACTCAGCGACGCCCACTGAGCCCGACCTTCTGCTCGGTCCGTTTCAGACGCTCACAGGGAGGGTGATCTCATCTGAGAACCGCCAACTGGCTCCGAAAGTTTCAGAACCTCGTTGCTTCATCTTTCCAAACAGTCCCCAAACGATAGTTCTTAAGGGATCTTCCTTTCAGATAACTACATTTTTCCCGAAGAGTGGAATTTTTCTTATTTGTAAGTTTAAAGCCAGGCTAATATCCTCCCTTTCCTTCCCATCCCCAACACAGCTTTCAACTCCACTCACAAATCGTTTGGGGAAAACTGAAGTTGCCATTGAATGGATCACCGTATGCACATTTGGAGGCCCCCGTGTTTTTCATTTTAAGTTTTAAAACACGATTTAGATGGCTAGATCCTGGAAGGTCCAACACCAGGCAAGAAGGCGGCTCCCAGCTCCACTTCATGGGGTACAGTACAGCTTGGGCAGCAGTTCAGCCCCTGTGGCCCAGACAAACTCCTGCTTTCCAGGCTTGTTGTTTTAAACAAAACGCATTTTCTCTGTGGTCTTGTCCGTCCTGTTAGGGCTCACATGTCACAAAGGCCAGTTCATGTCCTCTGAGAGGGAAGGTGGTCCTCACTCGAGAACATGCTGATTTACTTTGTACCCTTCCAGAAATGGGAGCTGGTTTCAGGTGAAGCCATTCCAGGCAAAAATAAAAGAATTTTTAAGTGAAAAAAAATCTAGTTCCCAAAATCTTAACCGCCTGGTAAAGTCCCAGATTTCATTTTGCATTTTCTATTCTAGAAGTACTTTATTTTTTCCCGTCCTCTAATACACACATTACAGGACAGAGGGCTGCTACATGCGTTAGTTTGATTATTTTTACTGTTTCTCTACAGAAATGTTTTATTGACCACTCATTCTGTGGGCTCCAGACCATAGACTTGAAAACAGTTTCTGCTTTGCCCCTGTTTTTATGAAGCTGACTCCAGGGAAGACATTTTTGAAAACACCTCTGTACCATGCAGACAATGCAGTAGGTACTATCAAGGATTCCTTCAGTGAACATAGATCATATATCTACACCATGTGTCACATCCACTCTGATCCTTGAAGGAGTCAGGGCTGAAGTAGCTTCATGGAGGTTTACTCTTATTTTTAAACTTTCTTTAGAAGATGGTCCTATTCTGTACCATTAATCTCCAGTTTCTTTATAACAATTCTCAGGCTCTCTAACAACGTGTAAGTGCAACTCATTTCTTTAATGTTCACTGTAAAAACCTAGAGCTGATGGATCCCTAGTTTTAGGTTGTAGCCTGACTGTGCCATAACAGAGAACAGCACCTGGAGCCACCCCATCTCCACTAGAGTCCAGTGCCTGGACTTGCACATGGGCTGGGCTTTGGATGCTGCTCCTGGCCCAGGAGGGGGCACCCTGGTCACCAGCCAGCTGAAGAGAAATGTAAATCCCTCTCATTTCTGTTCCCAGTTCCACTTGTCACAAACATCTATGAAAGCAGATGTTGGGGTGGATTTATGTATAAAGTGTCAACTTGTGACAGGACAGTGAGAAAGCAGGATCAGGCAGATGGCAAAATTGAGCTGTGAGGCAGTCCCAACAAAGCCTCACCCAGACCTCTGAGGGGCTTCTGCATTTGTGACCTCACGACTATTCCAGTGTTCCCACTTCACTTGGCCATTGGATGCAGCAACCCAGCAGAAACCCATGCAGGAATGGTGTTGCCTTAAAGGGCTCTTGGCTGAAAGTTGTCTGCAGGTGGTACATCCAGCAGGTGGGCAGTGAGTGTTTTCTGTGCCAGGGGTGTCAGTGGCATAGAGATGTTCACTGCAACTGGGGCTCAGTAGGATACAAGGTAGAAATGGGAGATCTGTTTGAATCATTTGTCTTTTCAACAGGCCACACTCGTAGCAAGCTGGATCAGTGGATTTTGGTGGCAAAGAGCCATTATGGGTAAAAACTTGTTTGGAGTTATTACTTTCATCTAGGTTATTTTCTCCTAACAGTCACTACCAATTGTGGTACTGAAGACTCAATTATTATCACCAAATCAAGGGTAGGTCCACTCAAGAGCCCAAGTTCACAGGATGCACAGCAAAACCAACCAGCGAGTGTCTTGGCACACAGACTGCCGCCTGTAGGAGAGCATGGAGGATACCCAGGCAAGACAAAGGCTCTAATTCATAGGCTTTCCAGCTTTCAGGATGTGGTTGTGTGCTCTAAAGACGTGCCCAGTGGGCAGCTCGATCACCTTGCCCTGACTTTACCAACCCCAGCTGCCTGTCTGCAGGCTAAGACATGAGCCTCATGGAGGGCACGGCCAAGCTGCCACCACATTTGCTTCTGTGAGGTCTGAACCTCCTCATCCACCCACTCACCCTGGACCAGCTTCCTCACTTTCTCTCACTGTCACCCTCTGGCTGAACAGAAAGAGCCTCTACTTTTTCTCTGAAAGGTTTTAGCAGATCATTTTTAAATTGCTGTAACAATTTTGACCAAATCACGTTTTGTATGTCTGTCCACATTAGCCCCTGTTTTAGTCTGCCTTCTTGAAACCAAATAGCACCTACTAAATTCCTCAGTGGTCAATGTTTGAGAACAGGCATAAAAGTTACAAACCCGTGGTAAAATAAAGGAAATAGTGTGGGAATGTGTGCATGCAAATATTTAACCCTTTTAATTTGGATTTTTTGCAGTCTATGGCTTAAACAAGCACACTGCCTGGGCTTATGTGAGACACAATTAACAACCTCAAATCAATCATACCATCACTGAGGGAAATTCAGAACAGTGGAGGTGGTGAATTGACCTCTAGTTGGCAAGACAGTTACAGCAGTGACTGGGGCAGACAGTCCTGTGGGACCAGCCACAGATGAAAGACATGGAGGACACGTCCTCCTCCCCATCCCACCACTCCACATGGGAGCACAGGCCAGGTGGAGGAGTTTACAGCCTCTCCCCTTGCTGAGTTGGCCAAGAACACACTTCATGCTGCACGTGTGTGATTCAGTCGTGGCATCTCCCTTGTATTTCACGTTGAATCTCCTCCACCTCACATTTCATTTTGGCCTCAATTCTACACTTTACTGGGCAAACAACATGTGTCTCAGTGGGCAGAGCTGACCCCTCTGGCAATGAAGGCCTGACACTGAGTCTTAATGTATATTTCCATATTAGCTTATATTTCTGACTTTATTATGATTGTGATACAATATTTCAATAATGGTTAATGCTGAAGACGTTTGTTCAGTGACAAAATGAGATTTGTTTATTGACATCCCTGATGAGACTTAGTGAAGACTGGAGAAATCCAAAGAACACACAACTGAAGATTTTGGGGAGAACCCCATGCCCACGATGTAACTAGAGAGGAGTGTATGCAAAGGGTCAGTGGGGGCTTCCCACAGCACTCCTCTTGACTCCATTACTGAATCAAGAGGCCACATCCACTCTCGTGACCAACCTTCTCCCTTTTCTCACCATATCCCAGGGACACCAGCTGGCCAGCACATCACATCCTGAGGCACAGTATATTATCAAGTGTTACCACTTCTCATAAAGAACACAGAGCACATGGTGCAGAATTGGCAACTACCAGTGGCATCAAACTTGAAACTACAGGGTGAGCCAGAAGGGGTTGTTTACACTATATTGTAAAAACTTACAAAAATACTAATTGATGAAAACCATTTAACAACAGCTTTTATCTTTCCACCAATGCCTGCATGAAACAGTCAACTAAGTAATCTGGTTCTAAATGAATATAGGCTTTTAATTTTGAAATAATGCAGTTTTGTATTTCACCCCAAAAATATACTTTGAAGCTGATTCTCAAATGTGCCAGTGAGTTCATCACCAAAGCAGTTTTTTCATATCTTCAGAGACCCCGTCAGAAAGTTTCCAGGAGGTTAGGGGAGCGTTTCCTGGGTCACAGTCAGCCTTCAGCGCTGCTAATCAGCAGTCGTGTTAATTATAAACGCTGGCTCTGAGAGAGCTTTCTGAGTCACTCTGGCTCCTACAGACACAGGAGCGGTTTGTCACCAGGGGCATCTGTGGCAGGCGCGGCCACTGCGCGGACACAGCCCCCGGCCCAGCCTCCGCACCTGGTGAGCCGCCCCGCCAGCCCTCCTCTCTGGCCACTCCCACCCTGGAATCAGAGTGAAAGGGCCCTGTGGGACACTCACACTCTTAGCCTTCCCCACACATGGGGATGGACAAGTCATCTTGGTGTTAGTTCCTGGAGGAAGGCAGTTCAGTCCCAGGAACACCCGTGGAGGGGGGACCTCATCCATGCAGAGGCTGAGGGCTCATCATGGAGAAGCTGGTGGATCATGGAGGCTGGAGGAGCCTCAGTGTCTGTACTCTGCGTGGTCTCACCTGATGAACAAAGACCTTTAAATCCCAGGGGCAGTGGGGCTGCTCCAGGGCAGTTGAGGCTCAGATATGTCCAGGATGGAGGAAAGGGCTTACCAAATGCCAGAGCACAAAGTCCTTTCTGAGCTGGAAGTATTAACAGATCTACAAGAATGGAAAGATTGGCTAAATGGGTCTTGAGTGTAGGGTTTCTGAAAGAGACTCAAAGAGACGTGGGAGGGAAGAGTCCCATGATCATCTGGCATCTGACAACCCCTTCACTTGTCCTCAAGTTTGGGAGGTACAGCTTATTGTATTTATGACGGTCCGCAAGTCAGAGCAGCTCCTTTTCCCTGGGTCTGATGTTCAAACTTCATGATCACAAGATACACGGAGAGAAACCAGGGCCTGGAGCAGGTTATCTCTGTCCTTCATATACAACCTGCATCAGTGCTCCAGGACACTGAGCTGCCCACCATGTTTATGATCTATTTGATAAACCAGGGCTCAACAGTGTATGAAACCAGAGTCCAGAAAACCCCATTCTTACACAGCCAGATACAAAGAGGTAAAGAAAATGTACAGAGTCCAATGGGTAATGTGCTTCTTGGAGAAAATCAGAAAGGAACGTTAAACAAATTTCAGTGTTTAGGGAATAAGTAATAGATGGCAGAGAGTCCTGGGCTGAGAGAACAACTTTCAAGACACTAAGGCCACAGTGGGTGGTGTGTTGAGAGTCTGTTAGATTTTTTGCTCTATTTTTGCTTTAGCTTCACTTAAGTAGCTCATTAAGGTCTGGTTACCAACCTCTTGTTCTCAGCATACTGTATTGCAATGATTCAAAAGTGAAAACTAAGGTGACTCTTGAGTCAAGTTGTTTAATTGGCTCAGTTGTCTGATGCTTTGCCACGCCATGGACTACAACCCAGTAGGCTCCTGTTTATGGACTTCTCAAGCATGATTACTGGAGTGGGTTGCCATTTCCTTCTTCAGGGGATCTTCCTGACACATGGATCAAACCTGGATCTCCCGCATTGCAGGCAGGCGCTTTACCATCTTAGCCACCAGGAAGCCCAGAGGGAAGTCCCCGAGACTGGTTGTGGGCCTGTTGTCGAGAAGGGAACAGCGCGAGCCGCTGAAATGCCCGAGTGCCTCCCAAGACGTCTGCCTCAAAGCCGGCTCCTACCCTGCGTCGACCTGGGCCACAGAGGAAACGCGACCCCGGGGGGCTGCCTCCAAGTAGACCCGCCCCGCTGATCCTGGCGGGGCGGCGCACACGCGGCGCAGGGGCTTTCCGGTCCCTGCTCATGGGGCTGAATGGATTGTGAAACGGCGACCATGAAAGTACTGGGAAAGAGCATGCGTAGTTTATATTCTGCAGTTTTACAGTGGAGTCCTTGCAAAGAACTTCTTGGAAGTCCAGAAATCATGCAGAAGTGAAAAATAACTACAAACTAATCTTTACACCTTTCACGAAGTCCACTGGGTTCTACCCTGGTGGCTCAGACAGTAAAGCGTCTGCTTGCAGTGTGGGAGACCCGGGTTCGATCCCTGAGTCGGGAAGATGCCCTGTAGAAGGAAATGACAATGCACTCCAGTATCCTTGCCTGGAGAATCCCTTGAACAGAGGAGACTGATAGGCTATCGTCCATGGGGTCACAGACAGTCAGGTACGACTGAGCGACTTACCTCACTCAAATGATAAGTATCTGGAGAACATTTGTGCAAATGTGTATGCCTAATTAAAAATAGAGGCCAACTTCCCTTAATGTTGAAGCAAAGTATTTGGAAAACAACTAAGAAGAACTAGGTTGGTAAATTCTAGCACAGCTGTACAGCGCAATCTTACCAATTTGTGCTTTAGTTATTGGTATTTATTATATGAAGTAGATCTATAGGCACTGCAAAGAAGTTGACAATGATACTGTTCAATGGCAAGTTGTAGAACTTCCAATGGCATTTTCAAGATACAACATGCGTTGTCTTCTGAAGAAACTTAGGTGGAAAGGCACAGATACTAGAATAGCTAAAGGAATTTTGAAAAGAAAAAGAAAGCAAAAAACCACCTTCTCTGTGACTTCGTCTCTGGAGTCAGAAACCTGAACTGTCTGAAAAGATAAAGATGGGCCACTCCTCCTGCTACAGCCTCCAGGCTGCCTGCTGGCATCTCAGCTCCTAAACGTCTGTTTCATGTACAGCTAGATGTGTGGTGTGTGGGGGGGTAACCTCCACTCTGCAGACCTGGACGCCCTGATCTCTCCTTTACATGGGAGTCCCCACCCCCAGCCACATGAATTAATAAGATTACCAAGTGTGGTTGTACTAGAAATTACCTACCTAGATCATTTTAATGGTTATTTTCCAAATACTATGCTTTTATATTAAGGAATGCAGGTACTCATACTAATCATCCCCATCAAGGGCTGCTAGCCCCAGCTTGCATGGGTGTAACTCTTCTCTCCATGAGCCTTGAGCTGTTTTCCTGAGGAAAGGACTTGCCCCTCCCACAAAATACAGTATGTGGGTGCAATCTCAAAAATGACAGAATGATCTGTTTCTCTCCAAGGCAAGCCATTCAATATCATGGTAATCTAAGTCTATGCCCCTAACACTAATGCAAAAGAAGCTGGAATTGAATGGTCTGTGAAGACTACAAGACTTTCTAGACCTTCTAAAACCCCACAAATGATGTCCTTTTCATCACAGGGGACTGGAATGCAAAAGTAGGAAGATGAGATACACTGAGTAACAAGTAAGTTTGGGCCTTGGAGCACAAAATGAAGCAGGGCAAAGGCTAACAGTTTTGCCAAGAGAGGTGGCAAGAAGAGTAATAAGTGGGAGACTTTTCACTGTTTCTCCCCCAAACCTGATTTAGAAGATACTTGTGTGAGCTGCGCCTTATCCACTTAGACATGAGGTTGATGATAGGAAATACACCAGCTGGTCCTGAATGACACCAGCATTCCCATCCCAGCTCCACACTTTCCTGTCTGTTGGTGGTGAACAGGTCACGTAATCATTCTATCTTCACTTCTGCTAAAGCAGAGATGGCAATGTTATCACATCGCATCACTACGTGGAGAATTGTATGAGATAATGAATGTATCAGCGCATATATGTAGTCACATAGAAATCCTAGTAATCCCAGTAGATGATTTGTGGTTATTATGTCAATTGTCGAAATGGGCCCCACAGTGGTCCCTCATTGTGTTGGATTCTGGTCCTGCTTTGGATCCTTTTCATCTCTCACGGCCTGTTTCTATTTCTCCATGTTCCTCAATCCACACAGACCCAATGACTTCCAAATGAAACTGCACCTTCCCTGGATTGGGGGCCGGGGTTCGGGGGTCTGGGGGGCAGGAAGCAGCTTTCTTCTGTGCCCACCCCTAGTCCTTCAATTCAAGATCTAACTCTCAGAAAAATTTGTAATATTTCAATACTTTGACATTTATTGAGCCTTTTTGTGGGCCAGAATATCTCTGTAAATTGTTCATGTTTAGTAAGAGAGACATGTATTTTACTCTGTGTGAGGGGAGCAGAAGTAACACAGCTTAGATTAGGAGTAGGCCTTCCTACTTGGTAAGATTATCAGGCCACCTGGATACAACCAATTAGCTTTTGCTTAACACTGACCGCTGTTTGCCAATTAGGAAATTAGGAACGGGGCGGACACTCCCAGGAAAGTCCTGCCCACGCGAAAGTTTTGACCAATGAAATTGCTTTACAAACTTGTAACCAATCCGCTTAAACCAACAGCGTGTGCTCACCCTATAAATTTGTGTAACAGCTTGGGCTCGGGGTTCTCTGACTCGCACCACTGCATTGGTTGCAGCAGAAAGCCCTGGCTCAAGTCAGTAATAAACTTCCCCTTTTTGCCAGTTGCATTATCTTGGAAGCCTTCTCTCTTCCCACTCGGGGATTCAGACATCGGGCATAACATTTGGGGGCTCGTCTGGGATCCCTTGACCGGGGGAAGAGAACACTTCCAGGACAGAGGGGAAGGATAGATAATAGCACCAGTGCTCAGGAAAACTCAGGGGGCCCGAAAACCCAGCACTGTGTTGTCATCTGACGTTTGTCTGTCCGTGTGTCTGTCGTTGGCTCTCCGTGTTTGTGTGTGTGCCGGCATTGTCTCAGGCAGGATAGGAAAGTCCAGTGTAAATCTGAGGCCCTGCTGTGAAGCAGGAAGGTATCTGGCACAGGAAGTCCAGTGTAAATCCGAGGCCCTGCTGTGAAGCAGAAAAGTATCTGGCACAGGAAGTCCAGAGTAAATCCGGGGCCCTGCTGTGAAGCAGGAAGTTATCTGGCACAGGAAGTCCAGTGTAAATCCGAGGCCCTGCTGTGAAGCAGGAAGGTATCTGGCACAGGAAGTGCAGTGTAAATCCGAGGCCCTGCTGTGAAGCAGGAAGATATCTGGCATAGGAGAAAGCTTTAGGTGTTGTTGGCCGACGTTTGTCTGTCCGTGTGTTTCTCCTCGGCTCTCCGTGTTTGTGTGTGTGCCGGCATTGTCCCTGGTCTCGTTCTTACTCTTTTCAGGAGTTTCAGTGAACAGGCGAATGGTGGTGGGGGCAATTGATGAGTCCCAGCCAGGGTTACACTCTGGCAGACGCTGAAGGCCCTACAATAAGTGAGCCTCAGTAACTAGAGCCCGACCAGGTGCAACTCTCCTGTCACTATGATTGTCAGCAGCTGTTGCAGTTGCTCTTCACCACAGAAGAACGGGAGCGAATTCTGGCAGAAGCACGGAAACGGGTCCCAGGGGCTGATGGGAGGCCAACCGCCCAGCCTCATCTCGTGGATGAGGGGTTTCCTCTGTTGCGGCCTAACTGGGATTTTGAGCGAGCAGAAGGTAGGGAGCGTCTCCGAGTGTACTGCCAGACTCTGATGACTGGCCTGCAGGACGCAGCAAGGAAACAGACAAATTTGGCGAAGGTAAATTTAGTAAGGCAAGAGCCCACTGAGAGCCCGGCAGCCTTCCTAGAGAGGCTGACGGAAGCTTTCAGGCAATATACACCTATGGACCCCTAGGCTGAGGAGTCACGTGCTGCACTTCTGTTAGCGTTTGTAAATCAGGAGGAAATTACAAAAGATACAGGGATTGGGAGAACAGACAATACATAGAGCGAGGGAAAACCGGAAGAACCAGAGGGAACTAGCCCAGATTCTTTTTGCGGGGATAAAAGCCAGAACAGAATTGAGGGAACCTTGAGACCCACGGATGAGAGAAAAAGAGAAACCAAAAATGCAGGCCCAAAAGAAAGATCAGTGCCTACTGATCAACCTACAGCAAAGAACAGGGGCACTGGAAAGACGAGTGCCCTAAGAGGCACCCAAGGAGAGGAACAACCCAGAGAGAGAAAATCTCCCCTAGAACTCGAGTTCTATATGTGGGGGAAGACAGTGACTGGGGGAGTCAAGACTCGGTACCCCTCCCCGAGTCCTGGGTAACCATACATGTGGAGGGGAAATCCGTTGGCTTCATTGTAGATACTGGTGCCCAACACTCTGTTTTAAATCAAAAACTGGGACCAATGTCTAAGAGAACCAGCTTGGTGCAAGGAGCCACTGGGACAAAAAGATATTATTGGATCTGGGGACCCACCAGGAGTCCCATTCGTTTTTGGTGATACCAGAATGCCCAGTCCCTCTACTTGGAAGAGACTTGTTGACTAAAGTTAATGCTCAGATTCATTTTGGCCAATGGCATTCCCTGTGGATATGTTGGATAATTGCAGTCATGAGAAATTGGAAAATTCTGCTGAAGATTACATGTTAGATCTGTGGTGTGGGGACCCTGAAAATCTGGAATGTTTTCCTATTAGCCTGTCAAATGTAGGCTTTGTACCTCTCTATTGTGGAGATCAGACCCAGAAAGTTCTTGCTCTTTTTGCACCTGAGGACTCACTCACAGCTGTGGCACTTTACCTTGCTGATCAGTGGTGGGCTATTGATGATATTGTGAAAACATCTGTCCCTTCTAGTGAGGGGCTTAAGCAGGTGAGAACTCTTGGGGAGAGAGTGGTTAAAACAGGAAATGGAGAGAAATGAGATCCTATTCCTGTGTCATAGCAGTACTGACTATGTTAAGATTCTGTGGAAGAAAGGAGCGGCCATTGGGTTTTCCTACAGAGCTGGGAGAATGGCAGTCATGGATGGACTTGGACAGCTGATACATGTCTTATCCCTAGCCTTAAGGGATGAATAAATCCCCGTTGGCCTGGGCTGAAACGGCAGGGATGGGACTGGCCAAACAGACATCTGGTCGTCATCGAGGTAAAGGCCTAGGCAACTCCTGTGAGGGTGAGACAGTACCCCATGAGCCAGGAAGCTCGGCGGGGGATCACTCCCCACATTCGGCATCTCATGGATGCCGAAATTCTCAAGCGGTGCCAATCCCCTTGGAACACACCCTTACTGCTGATGAGGAAGTCAGGGGGGACAGATTCAAGAAGCCAACAAAGAGTTGAGTAGTATACACCCCACTGTCCCTAACCCGTATACCCTCCTGAGCAGTTTGCTGCCTGAGTACACTTGGTACACTGTGTTGGACTTGAAAGATGCCTTTTTCAGCCTACCCCTGGTGGCCCAGAGCCAGGAGATATTTGCCTTTGAGTGGACCGAGGGGGAAGGCCAACCAGTACCCGCCTCTCACAGGGGTTCAAGAACCCCCCTACCTTGTTTAATGAGGCTCTGAGTGAGGACCTCTATGAATATCGGACTTGCCACCCAGAGGTCCTTCTGCTACACAAATAGCCCGGCAAGAGGTCACCTATTTGGGGTATAAGATCAGGGAGGGGCAAAGGTGGCTAACCCAGGCCATGAAGGAAACAATACTGCAGATACCAGAGCCCAAGACCCCCACCAGGTGAGAGAGTTTCTGGGGACTGTTGGATATTGCAGACTGGGGATCACGGGGTTTGCTGAGAAGGCCCGGCCCTTGTATGATGGAAGTAAAGAGACCCCAAACTGAACTTGGACTGAGCCAATCAAACAGGCTTTCCAGACACTCAGACGGGCCCTACTAGAAGCCCCAGTCCTTGCCCTGCCTAACCCAAATAAACCATTCCAGTTGTTTGTAGCTCCATGGTTGCAGCGAGATACTGGCGGAGGCCCTGGTGGCACAAAAAGACTTAACTGATGTACACCTAGACAACAGTGAGCTAGTATGGTTCACCAATGGGAGCAGCTATGTAAAAGATGGGTAAAGGAAAGCTGGAGCCACCGCGGTAGAAGAGTACAGTTGTGAATATCGCTCTGTGAAGTTTTATGCACTGTGTGGCTTTGGTGGGGTCTTAAGTTGTGGTCTGACACACACTGCTGTTGTTCCTCTGGATTTAGTGAAATGCCATATGCAGTTGGACCCACAGAAGTGCAAGGGCATTTTTAATGGATTTTCAGTTACACTCAAAGAGGATAGTTTCTGTGGTTTGGCCAAAGGATGGGCCCCAACCTTCATTGGCTACTCCCTGCAGGGGCTCTGCAAGTTTGGCTTTTATGAAGTCTTCAAGGTTTTGTACAGCAACATGCTTGGAGAGGAGAATGACTATCTGTGGGGCACATCACTGTATTTGGCTGCCTCTGCCAGTGCTGAATTCTTTGCTGACATTGCTCTGGCTCCCATGGAAGCTGCTAAGGTTCGAATTTAAACCCAACCAGGTTATGCTAACACTCTGAGGGATGCAGCTCCCAAAATGTATAAGGAAGAAGGCTTAAAGGCGTTCTACCAGGGGTTGCTCCTCTTTGGATGAGACAGATACCATACACCATGATGAAGTTTGCCTGCTTTGAACGTACTGTTGCTGATTCCGTGGTGTCTGTGTTGCATAAAGAGAAGGGTAGCAGTGCGTCTCAGGTCCTCAAGAGACTTGGATTTAGAGGTGTATGGAAGGGACGCTTTGCCGCATCATCATGATCGGCACTCTGACTGCACTACAGTAGTTTATCTATGATTCTGTGAAGGTCTACTTCAGGCTCCCTCCCCCTCCCTCCCCCCCGAGATGCCAGTCTCTGAAGAAGAAGCTTGGGTACACTCAGTAGATAAATGAAAGCAAATATGGACTGAATCTGCGTGTTGATCAGTGTTTGAGGAAAATGTAACTGGACGAGAGATAATCCAGGCTTGCAAAGTGTGCCAGCTGATGAGGACAGGGAAAAAGCAGCACACGGGAATGAGGTACCGAGGGGAAGAGCCAGGGCAACACTGGGAGATAGATTTCACTGAGGTAAGACCAGGCAAGTACGGGTATCGCTATCTGTTGGTTCTGGTAGATACCTTCTCGGGGTGGGTGGAAGCCTTCCCTGCTAAGGGAGAGACAGCAATAGTGGTTGCTAAAAAGATCTTAGAGGAGATAATACCTAGGTATGGGCTGCCAGTGACTTTGGGCTCTGATAACGGACCTGCCCTTGTGAGCCAGCAAGGGCTGGCCCAAGCTCTGGGGATGAAATGGATAATCCCCAGAGCTCAGGACAGGTTGAGAGAATGAATCAGACCCTAAAAGAAACTCCGACAAGTTGGCAATAGAGACTGGCGGGGACTGGGTGACCCTCCTTCCCTTTGCACACTTCCGGGCACGTAACACCCCTTATAAGCTGAATCTTACCCCTTTTGAGATTCTGTATGGAAGACTCCTTCCTGTGTGCATTAGAATCTAGATGGAAAGGCCCTTATGTTGTTCTCCTTACCACTCCTACTGCTGTCAAGGTCGACGGGATTGGACCCTGGGTTCATTGCAATAATGTGTGGCAAGCCACACCGGAAGAACAGGAAAAAGCGCAAGTAGAATGGAAGGCGAGTCCTCACCCGTCAAATCCTTTGAAACTGAAACTTGTCCGCCGGGAAGTCTCCTAATTCTCCTGCTGCTCAGCGACGGGCAGACTCATGAGCTGCTCAGTGAGACCTCAGGAATCCCCCGTCCGAACACCTAGTGGCCAGACCTTTACTTTGACCTAAGGGAAATAACCACAATTCGGGCCATGGGGAGCCGTGGGAACCGGGAGAAAACTCGGCCAAGAGGGATTCTTCACGTGCCCGGGCAAACCTGTGGTGGCATGGAAAGCTTATTGCAGGAGCTGGAGCTGTATAACCTCTTGTGATGGGCTCCAGGAATGGGACATAGGAAACAGAGATTTGGTAGTCCCGAGTGTGGCGCAATCCGCAGGGCCAAGTACCTTAGATATGGGTGCAATTTAACCAAGCTTCACTACCTCTGCAAGGCCAAGGGCTTTCCTCCCTATGAGCAGCTGTAGATGCAATCAGTCACTTAGAGAAGTCTTTGACTTCCTTGTCTGAGGTGGTCTTGCAGAATAAGAGAGGTTTAGACTTGATTTTTCTCCAACAGGGTAGGGTCTGTGAGGTTCTTTGCAGACCATACAAGAGTGGTAAGAGACTCTATGGCAAAAGTGAGAGAGAGACTGGCACAATGAGAGAACGGGAAGCCCAGCAGAGATGGTTTGAGTCCTGGTTTCAACACTCCCCCTGGCTGACCACCTTAATTTCCACCCTCCTGGGTCCACTTATAGTGTCAGTGGCCTAAGATGGAAAAGAGGAAGATTCCTCTACTTGAACAACCGACAGGTGGGAATGTGAGGTGAGCAGAGGTAACGCAGCTTAGATTAGGAGTAGGCCTTCCTACTTGGTAAGATTATCAGGCCACCTGGATACAACCAATTAACTTTCACTTAACACTGACGGCTGTTTGCCAATTAGGAAATTAGGAACGGGGCGGAAACCCCCAGGAAAGTCCCTCCCCCGCGAAAGTTTTGACCAATGAAATTGCTTTACAAACTTGTAACCAACCCGCTTAAACCAACGGCGTGTGCTTACCCTATAAATTTGTGTAACAGCTTGGGCTCGGGGCTCTCTGACCCGCACCACTGCGTTGGTTGCGGCAGAGAGTCCTGGCTCGAGTCAGTAATAAACTTTCCCTTTTTGCCAGTTGCATTATCTTGGAAGCCTTCTCTCTTCCCGCTCTGGGATTCGGACATTGGGCATAACACTCTGCAGTTCTTAGATTTCTTTACAAACGTTCACTACATCAAGATGAATAGTGTCACTCAGATCTTCTACATGCTTAACAGATTTCTTTTTTTGGTCTAGATGCTATAACAACATAGTTGCTTTAATTAGTAATTACATATTTTTTGAAAGTCTCTATCTACTGTACACATTTCTATTCCATACTAGAAGCTTATTGAAGTTATATAAACTCATGTAAATTATAAATTTAATTTTATAAATTTACTCATGTAAATTATAAATTTACTCAGGCAATTATAAATGCTTATGAAAGTACTATGAATATATTGAAAACACAGAAAATTTTATTAACAGGTTTATTAAGTAATTCATAAAGTCATCACTTAACATTTTAACCCCAAACATGCTTATTCTTCAAGGAAAATATTTTTGAGAGTTCTGAAATGTTCACCTTTTACTCCCAAGGTAAATAATACTTAAAATACAATTAATTACAGAGAAATTTCAAGGATTCAGGGGAGAAGAGAGTAAGATAGGAGAAAGTGGGCTTAGTCTGAATTTAGGCATCTTTGTAAATGTTGTGACAATGAACTGAAGCATTTCCTCAAATTATCTAAATCACCATTGCAGCAGAAGGTGACTCCATTTGTGGAAAGTAAGGGAAGTACTGAGAATGTTTAAAAATTGGAAGCTATGCAGAAAAACTCTGAAATATTTGTGAAGCATAGAGTAAGATTTAATTATCCAGATATAGTACAGTGGCAAGAGATGTTTGAGAAGTGTTGGGAGGTTTGTGAGCCTCCCCAGGTTTAAGATGCTAGTTAAATTCAGCCATGGAAAAGCAGGCATGTGAAGTCATTCAGGATTGGAATCTTGATCACCAGATGTGATAAAAGGTCAGAAGTATACGAAAAGTGTTGGTCTTCATAAATATATGTTGAAATGACTTAACTTGATAAATTTGACATAAAAATAAAGATAGATTGACACAGATATTAAGGGAGTGGAGTCAATCCAATGAGGTTTTCCAAGTATTTGGGGTGAGGAAGAAACTGAGTAATAATTTCAAATAGCTTTAGTTAACTACCTTTACAAATTCTTTGATTTTTGTTTCCTCATACATAAATTTGATTCCCTATTTCCCTTGTGAGAAGTAGTAGACAAACCCTTCTTAGTGTTGGCTCTGGGAAACAAGATTTCTACCCTTTTCTCTTGAATACTTCACATTTGCTGGTGCCCCACTGGTAGTTCACTCCCAGGTAAAGGTTTAGGAATTCATGACTTCAGGCCTGGAATTTACAGATAAGATTCAAGTCTCCTGGCTTTCTTCTATTTCTTCAGATTCACTTGCTTAGAGAACATACTGATTGAGATAAAATACAGAGGGAAACAGCTAACAGCTGAGTTCTTGGGGATGCATCTCTGTGTGACAGGGGACTTGCTCTTTCTCCTGATATAACTCTCTTTTCAGTGGTTAAAATGGCATCTCCACTTGGACTGAGGCTTCTAAGTGTATCCAGGAGGCATTCCAGGCTCTGACCACTAGTTCAGACATTCCGCATCTCTGGGAGGAATTTGGGGTGGGCAAGTGCTAATGCATAAAATACCTCCTTTCCAGCATTTACACTGAGAGGCCTGAACCAACTAGAATCTCCTGTTAGTCTAAGTAGGGAGATGGCGAAGCGGCAGGAGGAAAAGGATAATCAGAGCTGCGAGGTTCCAGAGCGAACAGAAGGGAAAAAGCCCTCAGCTCACAGGAGAGGTCAGGCTGGAGCACTTCTTCAGTTCTGCAGCCCCAGGGTCACTGGCTTGGGGAGGGAAATTTGTCTGTTGTAGCTTCTGAAGAATGACTGATGTGTTTTGAGGTGGTAAGGGCAGCGCAAACTAAGCTCAGGCCCTCAGAAAGCCTGCTCCATCCTGCAGAGCAGTGGACACTGCATCAAGGTTCTCTGACGAGAACCTTGAGACTACTATGCCTGTGGCTTTACCTGGGTTTTGTTATGTAAGAAGATCTTACCTGCTAGATCATTCAGTCACTCAGGTGTCTCAGGAGGTTATGAAACTATTTCACACCTGAGAATTCTGAGGTTTCTACTGAGGAATTTTGCTAACAGTCACAGCTAAGTGGCAGAACATGAATATTGCTTGCCTCGTGCTTAGTCTGTGAATTTAATTAAACTTTGTGGGGAATAGAGCTTATTTAAGAATTCCCAGGTACAAATTTTAGAGTCACCAGTCAGGAAGTTAAAATTATTCTGTTGTGGAATTTACAGATATTTCAAACTATTCCTCATGTGATGTTCCTTCTTCATGAAAGTTACTGTGGATACAGAGTGTGCACATCTCTGTGATGTATCTGAAAGGCATATGAGCAATCACCCCAGAGATATATTGGACTTGATCTCAAACAAAATTTAGTTTTGACCCACAAAGCTCTCTTTCCCCAGAGCTATTGCCCTCAACCGTTACCTCTGCACAATGTGAGCAATGCTGCCACTCGAGCCAGATTGTCCACCGTGTTTGTAGGAATCAGTGACCTTCAAGGATGAGGCTGTGAATTCACCCAACAAGGGAGGCTCTGCCAGATATATCCCAGAGGAAACTACAGGGATGTGATGCTTCTCAGAAGTATCTGGTAGTTTCTATGTGTACATGTGTTAGTCAGTTGCTTCAGCCATGTCCAACTCTTTGAGATCCTATGGACTGTAGCCTACCAGGTTCCTCTGTCCATGAGATTCTCCATGCAAGAATACTGGAGTGGGTTGCCATGCCCTCCTCCAGGGGGCATGACTCAGGAACCGAATCAGTGACTCCTGCAGTTCTTGCCTTGCAGACAGACTCTTTACCACTGAGCCACCGGGGAAGCCCTGGAAGTTTCTATAGTTGATGCAAATTCAAATGTGAGCTGGAATCCAGGTACAGGAGTTTGCTATTATGAAGCAGAACAGCAACCTATGGCCCTTGCCCCCCACCCACCATGTCCTCTGCCTGCCTTTTGTCTGTGGAAAACTTTAATCAAAGTTTAACCAGAGAAGAGAAAAATGCTGAAACAAAGGAAAACAGTGAAAGAAGACTAAATGTAGTCATTAAGCATAGTTGAGGATCTTTAATTCTTTCTCACTTCTACGACTCTTTGTGACCCCATGGACTGCAGCACACCAGGCCTCCTTGTTCATTGCCAGCTCCTGGAGTTTACCCAAACTCATGTTCATTGAGTCAGTGATGCTATCCAACCATCTCATCCTCTGTCATCCCCTTCTCCTCCCACCCTCAATCTTTCCTAGCATCGGGATCTTTTGAAATGAGTCAGTTCTTCACATCAGGTGGCCAAAGTATTGGAGTTTCAGCCTCAACATCAGTCCTTCCAGTGAACACCCAGGGCTGACCTCCTTTAGGATGGACTGGTTGGATCTCCTTGTAGTCCAAGGGACTCTCAAGAGTCTTCTCCAACACCACAGTTCTAAAGCATCAATTCTTTGGTGCTCAGCTTTCTTTAGAGTCCAACTCTCACATCCATACATGACTACTGGAAAAACCATAGCCTTGACTAGACAGACCATTGTTGACAAAGTAATGTCTCTGCATTTTAATATGCTGTCTAGGTTGGTCATAACTTCCTTTCCAAGGAGTAAGCACCTTTTAATTTCATGGCTGCAATCACCATTTGCAGTGATTTTGGAACCCCCCAAAATAAAGTCAGCCACTGTTTCCACTGATTTCCCATCTATTTGCCATGAAGTGATGGGACCGGATGCCATGATCTTAGTTTTCTGAATGTTGAGCTTTAAGCCAACTTTTTCACCCTCCCCCTCCTCTTTCACTTTCATCAAGAGGCTCTTTAGTTCTTCTTCACTTTCTTCCATAAGGGTGGTGTCATCTGCATATCTGAGGTTATTGATATTCCTCCCAGCAATCTTGATTCCAGCTGTGCTTCCTCCAGCCCAGCGTTCCTCATGATGTACTCTGCATAGAAGTTAAATAAGCAGGGTGACAATATACAGACTTGATGGACTCCTTTTCCTATTTGGAACCTGTTGGACATGTTGTTCCATGTCCAGTTCTAAATGTTGCTTCCTACAGGTTTCTCAACAGGCAGGTCAGGTGGTCTGGTATTCCCATCTCCTTCAGAATTTTCCAGTTTGTTGTGATCCACACAGTCAAAGGCTTTGGCATAGTCAATAAAGCAGAAATAGATGTTTTCCTGAAACTCTCTTGCTTTATCAATGATCCAGCAGATGTTGGCAATTTGATCTCTTGTTCCTCTGTCTTTTCTAAAACCAGCTTGAACATCTGGAAGTTCACGGTTCACATATTGCTGAAGCCTGGCTTTGAGAATTTTGAGCATTACTTTACTAGCATGTGAGATGAGTTTGAGCATTCTTTGACATTACTTTTCTTTGGGATTGGAGTGAAAACTGACCTTTTCCAGTCCTGTGGTCACTGTTGCGTTTTCCAAATTTGCTGACATACTGACTGCAGCACTTTCACAGCATCATCTTTTAGGATTTGAAATAACTCAATTGGAATTCCATCACTTCCCCTAGCTTTGTTCATAGTGATGCTTCCTAAGGCCCACTTGACTTCACATTCCAGGATGTCTGGCTCTAGGTGAGTGTGAGTGATCACAGCATCGTGATTAACTGGGTCGTGAAGATCTTTTCTTGTACAGTTCTTCTGTGTGTTCTTGCCACCTCTTCTTAATATCTTCTGCTTCTGTTAGATCCATACCATTTCTGTCCTTTATCGAGCCCATCTTTGCATGAAATGTTCCCTTGGTATCTCTAATTTTCTTGAAGAGATCTCTAGTCTTTCCCATTCTATTGTTTTCCTCTATTTCTTTGCATTAACCACTTCAGTATTCTTGCCGTAAGAACCCCATGAACAGTATGAAAAGGCAAAAAGATAGGACATGGAAAGATGAACTCCCCAGGTTGGTAGGTGCCCGATATGCTACTGGAGATCAGTGGAGAAATAACGCCAGAAAGAATGAAGGAACGGAGTCCAAAGCAAAAACGACACCCAGTTGTGGATGAATGGGACTGGTAATAGAAGTAAGGTCCAATGATGTAAAGAGCAATATTGCATAGTAACCTGGAATGTTAGGTCCATGAATCAAGGCAAATTGGAAGTGGTCAAACAGGAGATGGCAAGAGTGAAAGGCAACATTCAAGAAAGCAGCAAACTAAGATGGACTGGAATGGGCGAATTTAACTCAGATCACCATTATATCTACTACTGTGGGCAGGAATCCCTTAGAAGAAATGGAGTATCCATCATAGTCAACAAAAGGTTCTGAAATGCAGTACTTGAATGCAATCTCAAAAAAGACAGAATGATCTCTGTTCATTTCCAAAGCAAACCATTTGATATTTATCATGGTAATCCAAGTCTATGCCCTGACCAGTAAAGCTGAAGAAACTGAAGTTGAATGGTTCTATGAAGACCTACAAGATCTTCTAGAACTAACACCCAAAAAAGGTGTCCTTTTCATTATAGGGGACTGGAATACCAAAGTAGGAATTCAAGAAACACCTGGAGTAACAAGCAAATTTGGCCTTGGAGTACCAAATGAATCAGGGCAAAGGCTAGTAGAGTTCTGCCAAGAGAATACACTGGTGACAGCAAACACCCTCTACTAACAATACAAGAGAAGACCCTACACATGGACACCACCAGATGGTAGACAATGAAGCCAGATTGATTATATTCTTTGCAGCCAAATATGGAGAAGCTCTAACAAGCAAAAACAAGACCACGAGCTGACTGTGGCTCAGATCATGAACTCCTTATTGCCAAATTCAGACTTAAATTGAAGAAAGTGGGGAAAACCACTAAACCATTCAGGTATGACCTAAATCAAATCCCTTATGACTATACAGTGAAAGTGAGAAATAGATTTAAGGGACTAGATCTGATGGACAGAGTGCCTGATGAACTATGGATGGAGGTTCTTGACATTGTACAGGAGACAGGAGTCAAGACCATCCCCAAGAAAAAGAAATGCAAAAAGCAAAATGACGGTCTGAGAAGGCCTTACAAATAGCTGTGAAAAGAAGAGAAATGAAAAGCAAAGGTGAAAAGGAAAGATATACCTATTTGAATGCAGAGTTCCAAAGAATAGCAAGGAGAGATAAGAAAGACTTCCTCAGAGATAAGTGCAAAGAAATAGAGGAATTGAAGGTTAACTGTACCTAAAACAACTAAGATGTTGCTGCTCAGATCACTGAATGCCAATTTGAAGATGACTGTCAGAGATGACTGTGCTCTGTTTATGAGATCTGTTGCCCCCTGCCTACTGGGGTGTGTGTGTGTGGGGGGGGAGGGTTGTGTGTTCAGCCTTTGGACAAATGTCTGCCACACACTCCCCCCTCAATTGCCAGATCTTGAAATAGAGCAAACTTTCCTTTTCACCAAACTGGCCTGTTTATTGGTTTTTGAGCGCTAAGGAGTGGGACCCCACATACTCTTTTGGTAACAATTTTTTCTTAGATGAAAGAAGGCAACAGGTAGATTCCATCCCCAGCACAAGTATAATTGCAATTCTGGTGTCTTAGCTTTTTTTTTAATGAAGATTACTGAGAGTAATGTGACCAGTTTTATATTTACCAAAAAAGATTTATTTCAAGTGGTAAAATTCACTAAAAAATCAACTGCTTATTTAATAAATCTCTAATCATATAGTGTTAAGAAAATAATACTAATTCTTTAGTCAGGGTTGGCAAAATTTTATAAAAGGCAAATAGTAAATACTTAAGATTTTGCCACACTACCAGTGTTGCATATACTTATTTTTGTTATTGTAGCAGAAAAACAGCCACAGATAAAAGATAAATCAAGGAGCATGGCTGTGAGCCAAAAATATTTTATTTATAGACACTGACATCTGACTGTCATATAGTTCTTATGCCTCATGTAATAACTTTTTTTTTAAATTTAAAATTATGACAACCCTTCCTAGCTTGCAGGCCCTTAGCACAGGTTGTGGTCAGAATTTGACCCTTGGGATGCAGGAAACCATGACATGTTCTAGAGAGCAATAATGGAACTGACCATTCTTAGAAACCAACATTCAAAAACAAACTGTACTAGACACATGACAGATATCTGAAAACTCAAAACAAAAGCAAAACAACACAAACTATGGAGTGCTGCCCAAGGTGTGAAGGAATCAGGTCCTGCTCAGGATGCCCAGCCTCCATGCATGCACACTGCCTTCACGTTGATGTCCCCAGCAACCAACAGTGAGTGAGGCTCTTCTATCCATGTGCCCCCTGTCCTGCCACGTGCATGACACCCATTAGTTGTGAGCAACATTACTAGTTGAGCACAGCTGGTCATCCACCAAGTCACCACTACCTGCCGTGTCTCCCTGAGCGAGAGAGGCCACCTTTCCTTCCTCACCCCTGTGCAGAGCTGTTATTCCAGCTCCTCCCCATCATGTGGTGGCTTCTTCAGGGTGCAGAGATCCATCCCAGAGCTAATCAGGGCTCAAGTCCTCAGAGGAATCCACACTATCCTTGCAACCCTCCAGGGAAGTGACCACCCACCGACAGGAACTGCAACTTCAGCTCCCGGGGTGTCAGCTGTGTAAGGCGGGGCAAGCCGGGATAAGGCATAGTGAATAGATCTGCATGGATGAAAGCCACAGTCTTTGCTAATTTGTGTGATATTATGTTTAATTTTTTTGTATTTAAATATGAATAGGAAATTATGTCTTAATTTGTACAGATAGAATTCTTTTTTATATTTTCTATTTACTGTACTTTTTATTTCAACTTTCCAGTTTATCTTGCCAACTTTTCTGCAGGAGTGTTCACTCTATTACAGGTTTATAGGTGCTATTTATTAGGAATATCAGATTTCTGCCACATATATTATAAATAGCATTCTGAGTTGACAGTTATCTTTAAAGGAAGGTAATACCCAAGAATGTTCAAACTACCACACAGTTGCACTCATCTCACACACTAGCTAAGTAATGCTCAAAATTCTCCAAGCCAGGCTTCCACAGTACATGAACCAAGAACTACCAGATGTTCAAGCTGGATTTAGAAAAGGCAGAGGAACCAGAGATCCAATTGCCAGCATCTCTCTCAAAAAGCAAGAGTTCCAGAAAAACATTCACTTCTGCTTTATAGACTACACCAAAGCCTTTGACTGTGTGGATCACAGCAAACTGTGGAACATTCCTCAAGAGATGGGAATACCAGACCCCCTGACCTGCCTCCTGAGAAATTGTTGCAACCTGGCAGAGCAGAGACCAGAATCTGCCCCATGACTCAAGGGTGTGCATGCTGCACCCTCGTGGCTGTCCTAGTAGGCGTGCAGACAGATATTCTTGGGGCAGGGTGTGCTCCCTGCTCCGCTTCACTGCCTGCCCTTGCGTCCATCTCCAGGGAAACAAAACAAGATATTCCTGGTTAACAGCAGAGTCTGCGCTAATCAAACTCACCAGTATAGCTATTCCCTAATGGTCTCATGTGACTTCTACTAATAAAACTGTGACTGAAAGCTGTTTTGTCCCCTTGACTCCCTGCTTACCAAATTATATGTGTTTTTCTCTTTATTACATTCCCCCCGCCCCCCACCATTTCAGGTCTTCCTCACCCGCTGTGCTGGATGTGGCAAGAAATCTGTATGCAGCTCAATAAACAACAGCTAGAACCAGACATGGAACAGTGGACTGGTTTCAAATAGGTAAAGGAGTCTATGTCAAGGCTGTATCTTGTCACCCTGCTTATTTAACTTATATGCAGAGTACATCATGAGAAAGGCAGAGCTGAGGAAACACAAGCTGGAATCAAGATTGCCAGGAGAAATATCAATAACCTCAAATATGCAGATGATACCACCCTTATGGCAGAAAGCAAAGGACTGAAGAGCCTCTTGATGAAAGCGAAAGAGGAGAGCGAAAATGTTGGGTTAAACTTAACATTCAAGAAACTAAGATTATGGCATTTGGTCCCATCACTTCATGGCAAATAGATAGGGAAACAATGCAAACTGTGACAGACTTTATTTTCTTGGGCTCCAAAATCACTGAAGATGGGGACTTTGCAGCCATGAAATTAAAAGACACTTGCTCCTTGAAATAAAAGCTATGACCAACCTAGACAGCTTATTAAAAAACAGAGACATTACTTTGACAACAAATGTCCCTCTAGTCAAAGCTATGGTTTTTTCCAGTATTAACATATGGATGTGAGAGTTGGACCATAAAGAAGGCTGAGTGCCAAAGAACTGATGCTTTTGAGCTGTGGTATTGAAGAAGATTCTTGAGAGTCCTTTGGACTGTAAGGAGATCCAACCAGTCCATCTCAAAGGAAATCAATCCTGAATATTCATTGGAAGAACTGATGCTGAAGCTGAAGCTCAAATGCTTTGGCTACCTGGTGTGAAGATCTGACTCCTTGGAAAAGACCCTGATCCTGGGAAAGATTGACGACAGGAGGAGAAAGGATCGACAGAGGATGAGATGGTTGGATGGCATCTCTTATTCTATAGACATGAGTTAGAGCAAGCCTCGGGAACTGGTGTTGGACAAGGAAGCCTGGCGTGCTGCAGCTCATGGGGTCACAAAGAGTCAGACACGACTAGGGGACTGAACTGAACTGAACTGATTGCTGATCCTGTTCACAGCGCCAACTGTCTTTCTGTGTCACACTGTTTGCACTGTTCGCTGAACCCATGGTGGACAAGGTGTGAGCTAAGACGCTCTAAGGAAACTCAAGGAACCTTAGGAACTGCAGGCGTGTTTCTTCTTCCCTAGCTGGCGCGGCAGCCATAGCAGCAAACATATTGCTTTTCTCTCCTCTCGTGGTTGACCCCGTGGACGCAGCCTTGACGCAGCAGTAATGTGTCTGGTTTTCAGGTGGAAGGCGTATCCGCACACTGCACGAAGCAGCCCCGTGACCAAGCAAGGACCTCCTGCTGCGCACGCGCAGTGCTGTAACTGAGCTCAGCCGTCAGAGTCACTATTTACAAACCATGGGTGTGAGAGCCTGAACACGCTCTTTTGGCTAATTTGCTCCCCCCACAACTTTTAAGTGTTTAACTGTGTTATGTGAGAAAACCCATTAACCTTTCCTATGGGGTTTGACATTCCAGATAATGCTAATGTATCATTTTCTTGCAGCTGCCATAACAATAGGACAGACTGGGATGGGAGGAAAGAGGGGAGTGAAGCAACAGAAATTTATGTCCTCACGTCCCCGGAAGCGGGAAGCCCAGGATCCAATGTCTTGTCATGTGGTTCCTCCTGAGGCGTCTCCCCGTGCCTTGCGGACAGAGGCGTCCTCAGTGTGCCTTCCCTCTGGGCACACAGCCCTGGCCCTCCTTGTTGGCCCAAATGTTCTCTTCTCACGGGCACACAGTCTGATCGGATTAGGGGCCTCCTTAATAGCTTCATGTTAATTTGTTCCCCCTTTAAAGCCCATTTGCAAGTCCAGTCATATTCTGACAATGAGATTCGGGCTTCAACAGATGAATCTGGGGGACATGATCATTTCATAACAGCTTTGAAAGGTCTTCCCCATCTCAAGATCATATAAAAACTTATATTTTCTTTTTGAAGTTTATGGTATCAAATTTTATAGTTAAACACCACTTGGAGTCTATGTTCTATATGGCATGGCTTTTATTAACAAATATATTATACACAGGTACACAGATAAAATTGTATAGAAAAAAAAATTCTGTCTACACACAATCAGAAATAAAGCATTCTACATCCTCTGTGTATCTCAACTCTGACATTTCCTTGCTTTGAGCAGAGATTCCCACATGCATATGCATTCCTAAGCAATATTTGGCTTTTCCTCTTTTTGTACTTTGTATAAGTAGAATCACATAGTAATTATGTGATTGTCATTTTGTTTCCAATTTTGGCTTCTGAGATTTCTCCATGCTATTTCATGCAGCTTTTTTATGTTTACTATTAAACAGTCTGTCCTTTAAATATATCACAATCAATCCAATATATTGTTAATGAATAGTTGTGTGTTTCTGGCACTTAAACTTACAGAAACAATTCATGTGTGCCCCTTCTATGCCTTGGAGAGGACGAATAAATTCTGGGGCTGCCCACACACAGGGGAACAAGGTAACGACCCCAGGCTGATAGCTCCATTACCCCATAGTGATCGGTCCTGCAATTTTTCATCTGAAGCACCCATTTCATTGCCTTTCTTAAATATATGCCTAGCTGTGAGGTGTGAGATGGTGTTTCACTGTGACTTTAGTTTGTATGTAAATGGCTACATTTACATGTACATACACACAGTTTTTAAAGTCTTCATTGGATGTCCATCTTTCACTTTACATGAAATCCTCACTTAGGTCTTTTTAACTCCTCTTACAATAATCTGGGAAAGTCTTACTGATGGCACATTTCACTTCAATATTATCTTAAGTAGGTTTCCAAATATATATTTATCTTTAACCTTCAATTGACCTGGAATTGATATTTATGTCTTGTTGCTGAAGGAAGCATCTTCCATCCTAGCAAAGAGAAGAAGATACCACTCCACTCCACATGCCCCCCGCCCCCCAACACAAACACATTCCACTTCACCCACAGCCCTGTCTTGGCCTTAAGATTCCCCCTATGGAGACTGACAGAGATAGAAGAAAAGACTGAACAGGACCAGGGAACAGAGAGAGATGGGGCTGATGCTTTCCGTGAGTGGAGTGGAAGTTTCCTCTAGGGAGGGGAAACTTTGGAAGATGCCATGAAAACAGGGAATAAATGAGTCATTTATTGCTGGAGGAGAAGCCCGTTTCAGCAAGACACAGAAAAAAATGGGTATGCTCTGGGCAGAAGGGTGCTCAGTGATTTCAAAGAACAGGAAAGGGGCCAGTGCAGTCAGAGTGTGTGAGTGGATGAGGAGAAAGGAGCCAAGGTCCTGCTTTGTTCTCACAAGCTTCTACCCTCCAGGTTAGCCCCATCCACAGCCTGATTGAAAACTCCTGACTTCTAACAAAGCAGACAAAGTCTGAGGTCATTACCTGCTGGAGGTCGGAACCCAGCACCCAGGCTGCTTTAGTTTGTTTCATTCAACAAGGGTGCCAACCTGTCTCTGGAAGAGGGGCTGGCCATGGTGCCCTATCAGCAGCTCCTCAAGGACTGTCTCCTGTCCTCTCACCCTGACTCTGCCTGTCCCCTTGCCTCCCTGGGACATCCTAGATGTCAAAGACAGGGCAGTACCTTGCTCTAAATCAGAGAGCCTGGTCTGACGTGGAGAACGCCTGGAGCCATGAGTTCTGTGGCCACTGAGTTAAGGAAAAAGTGGTAACACCCAGAGGTGTGGATGCAAAGCCCAGCAGTGTGTGTGGAAAGGGTCACAGGAGAAGAGAGAAGCGTAGAGGACAGGAGAGAGGCGCCCTGGTAGTGCAGGGCAGGCCAGGATCCTGGCCGAGGACAACACAGTCTCAGTCAGTCTGCCTCCTGGGGAATTGTGGAGGCTCAATTAGTTGTATAGTACGGCAGTATACAGCTTACTGGTATTAACTTCTTAGGGGCTTCCCTCGAGGCTTGGTGTTAAAGAATTTGCCTGCCAATGCAGATGTGTGTTTAACCCTTGGGTCAGGAAGAACCCTTGGAGAAAGAAATAGCAACCAGTCCAGTAGGGTTGCCTGGGAAATCCCAAGGACAGAGGAGCCTGGTGGGCTATAGTCCATAGCATCACAAAAGACTCAGACATGATTTAGCAAGTAAACAACAACAAGTCCTGGGCTGCAATCCTAACAAGCCTTGAACAAAGGCCTTTTAATTTCAACAAGGTCTGTGTTCTGTGCATTCATGGTTAACATGGACAACTTTTCTGTCTGCTTCCTGTGTTCTGGACATCATTCCCCAGGAGGCCAAGTTCATATCCTGTTTTTTCCAGGACTTGTCCTGAGCCTTCATTCACGTAAAAGTGCTGCAGCAGATTAATTACACTTAACCTATAGTTTTTTACAGATTTTTTTCCCCCTCACACATACTTATATGGCAATGCTTTGTACCTTTATTTATTTATTAATTTTTCATTTCTTTTTATTTATTTATTTTTCCCATTTATTTTTATTAGTTGGGGGCTAATTACTTTACAGTATTGTAGTAGTTTTTGCCATACATTGACGTGAATCAGCCATGGATTTACATGTGCTTCCCTTCCCGATCCCCCCTCCTGCCTCCCTCTCCATCCCATCCCTCTGGGTCTTCCCAGTGCACCAACCCTGAGCACTTGTCTCATGCATCCAACCTGGGCTGGTGATCTGTTTCACCCTTGATAGTATACTTGTTTCAATGCTATTCTCTCAGAACATCCCACCCTTGCCTTCTCCCACAGAGTCTAAAAGTATGTTCTGTACATCTGTGTTTCTTTTTCTGTTTTGCATATAAGATTAGCATTACCATCTTTTTAAATTCCACATATGCGTTAGTATACTGTATTGGTCTTTATCTTTCTGGCTTACTTCACTCTGTATAATGGGCTCCAGTTTCATCCATCTCATTAGAACTGATTCAAATGAATTCTTTTCAATGGCTGAGTAATATTCCATGGTGTATATGTACCACAGCTTCCTTATCCATTCGTCTGCTGATGGGCATCTAGGTTGCTTCCATGTCCTGGCTGTTATAAACAGTGATATGATGAACATTAGGGTACACGTGCCTCTTTCAGATCTGGTTTCCTTGGTGTGTATGCCCAGGAATGGGCTTGCTGGGTCATATGGTAGTTCTATTTCCAGTTTTTAAAGGAATCTCCACACTGTTCTCCATAGTGGCTATACTAGTTTGTATTGCCAACAACAGTGTAAGAGGGTTCCCTTTTCTCCACACCCTCTCCAGAATTTATTGCTTGTAGACTTTTGGATAGCAGCCATCCTGACTGGTGTGTAATGGTACCTCATTGTGGTTTTGATTTGCATTTCTCTGATAATGAGTGACGTTGAGCATCTTTTCATGTGTTTGTTAGCCATCTGTATGTATTCTTTGGAAAAATGTCTGTTTAGATCTTTGGCCCATTTTTTGATTGGGTCATTTATTTTTCTGGAATTGAGATTCAGGAGTTGCTTGTATATTTTTGAGATTAATCCTTTGTCTCTTTCTTCATTTGCTGCTATTTTCTCCCAATCTGAGGGCTGTCTTTTCACCTTGCTTATAGTTTCCTTTGTTGTGCAAAAGTTTTTAAGTTTCATTTGGTCCCATTTCTTTATTTTTGTTTTTATTTCCAATATTCTGGGAGGTGGGCCATAGAGGATCTTGCTGTGATTTATGTCAGAGAGTGTTTTGCCTCTGTTCTACTCTAGGAGCTTTCTAGTTTTTGGTCTTACATTTAGATCTTTAATCCATTTTGAGTTTATTTTTGTGTATGGTGTTAGAAAGTGTTCTAGTTTCATTCTTTTACAAGTGGTTGACCAGTTTTCCCAGCACCACTTGTTAAAATAGGGGTTTTTTTTCCCATTGTATATTCTTGCCTCCTTTGTCAAAGATAAGGTGTCCATAGGTATGTGGATTTATCTCTGGGCTTTCTATTCTGTTCCATTGATCTATATTTCTGTCTTTGTGCCAGTACCATACTGTCTTGATGACTGTGGCTTTGTAGTAGAGCCTGAAGTCAGGCCGGTTGATTCCTCCAATTCCATTCTTCTTTCTCAAGATTGCTTTGGCTATTCAAGGTATTTTCTATTTCCATACAAATTGTGCAATTATTTGTTCTAATTCTGTGAAGAATACCGTTGGTAGCTTGATAGGGATTGCATTGAATCTATAGATTGCTTTGGGTAGTATACTCATTTTCACAATATTGATTCTTCCAATCCATGAACATGGTATATTTCTCCTATTTGTGTCTTCTTTGATTTCTTTCACCAGTGTCTTATAGTTTTCTATGTATACGTCTTTTGTTTCTTTAGGTAGATATACTCCTAAGTATTTTATTCTTTTTGTTGCAATGGTGAATGGTATTGTTTCCTTAATATCTCTTTCTGTTTTCTAATTGTTTGTGTATAGGAATGCAAGGAATGCAAAAATAATTATTTCAACAAGACGAGTGTTATTAGAAAAGAAGAAAGATGTTAAGTTGTGCCTGGAGAGCCAGAAATATTTAACAGAAAAGAGAATATGTCAGACAAGAGGTGAGAATCATTCAAAGTTAATAGAGCAAAATGGGGGAGACAGGCCTAGAAGATGCTGGCAGATGTTGGGGGCACAGCACAACTGGACCAGTGAGCATGCAGTGAGCTAAGAGGGATGGACGTACATTGTCTGCAGGTCCTCATGGGCCAATCTCCAGAGCCCAAACTGTGAAGGACTTAGTTATAACAGTAATACTTATAGTCACCACTGGTTACATGTCAACTGTGCTCTCCGCACTGTACAGAGAGGTTCCCACACTTCAGACAGCACAGTGAGCTATGATTTCTTTATTTTACCTACAGAAGGTCCAGTAAGTTTCCCAAGCGATAGTACTAAGTATTGGCCAATTGCATCCAATCTTAGCCTGTATTGTTTTAAAATCACTTTATTGATTTATTTTGGGGTGTAGTGCATCTTCACTGCTGTGCAAGCTGTTCTCTATCTGTGGAGAGAGGGGCTGCTCTATGGTTGTGTGTCTGGGCTTCTCATTGCTGTGGTTCCTCTTGGGGAGCATGGACCTTGGGGCACGTGGGCTTCAGTAGCTGCTGGGTGTGGGCTCAACATTTGCAGTTGCCAGGATCTAAGGCACAGACTCAGTAACCAAGATATATGGGCTTAGTTGCGCTGTAGCATGTGGGATCTTCCTGAACCAGGGATGAAATCCATGTGTCCTGCATGGGCACGGGATTGTTTGCCACTGAGCCACCAGGGAAACCCCAATCCCAAACTCTAAACCGGTATATTTACTTCACCACTTTTTATTGGAGTTTCTAAACTATGAGGCCTGGAAAAAGGACACAACCTGTACGTGCTTTCAATTTTATCATTGAGGCCAGGAGGAGCCATGTAGACAAAAATAAGGAAGTAAGGTGATGATTTGCCTTTTAGGAAGATGGCGCTATAAGCAGCATGGAAACCAAGTGAACAGGGGCCAGTGAAGAGGCCAGAAAAGTCATTAAACACCCAGTCAGGGCAGAGATGATGGCAGCCTGAGTGAAGGCAGTGGAGGAGGGTGGAGATAAGGGATGGGTCAGGACCTTACTTAGCTCACAGAATCAGCAGATCGTGGTATCCTGCTGAGATTCTTCAGAAACATCATCAAACTCCATGGCAAAATACAAAGCAGAGCACAGGTTTTGCTCCCTGGAATCCACCCCAGACCCAGCATAAAAGGGCCCTTCCCATGGGATCCAGATTCTAGAAGGGTCTGCATGTCACCAACACACAAAGAAAGACATTCCTTCAGCTGCTTCTGTCCCCAAGATCTGGTACTGAGCACACTGGTAACCTATCACCATTACCCTGAAGCACTGAATCAGGTCCAGGGGAAATGCTGATCTCAGTTCTTCTTGGCCTTTGTCCTCCAGAAAAGAGGGAATGGCATCCAAATTCTGTGAAGGTTCTAGGTCTGTGTAGGGCTGGTGTCAAACCCTGCTGTGAAGCAGGGCGTTAGAGCAGAGTGGGAGTCCTGCAGCAGGATGAGCAAGGCTGGGCCACGCATTGCACCTTCCTGTTGGCAGAGGGCAAGGGACGCCACTCAGCACAGGATCCCGCCACAAACGCCTGCATCCATTTTCCTGCTCCTGTGTGTCTGGGGTGATTCCACAAACCCTGGAGTCAGCTTGTCAGTCTCACAACTGAGCAGGATGAACAGCAAGAGCTGGCTTGCACATGGCCGGTCCCATTCCTGCCCACGTGCACATCCAGACGGACGGACTGGGGGCTGGGGGGAAATGCTGCAGCTGTGAGCTGTGAGTGATGCCAGAATTCTTGGCCTTTGGAGGAGAGAATTTGCATCCTGGGCAAGAAAAGCCTCGATCACTTGGACCTTTTGTGTAGCCAAGTTTAATTAAAGTATAAAAGGGAAAGAGAAAGCTTCTGACATAGACATCAGAAGGGGGCAGCAAATATACCCAGCTGTTAGCAAGGTATCTTATACTCGTTAACAAGCTGTTGATCATAGATATAAACACCTCAAGACCGAGAGAGCTGCACCAGGGTTCTCTCCCACAACCTACATATCTGTACAAGGGGAGTCATCTCCAGATGAGATGTCACAGATGAGATGATATATTGCATCCATAAAACAATTGACATAAGTCTTCAGGGAATACAGACCTCCAAGGAAGATACATAGTATTCATTGACATAGCTTAAGAAAAGCATTTCCATGAGTAAGATATAAGTAAGAAAAAGAAATGATCCTCCTGAACACCAAACAGCCATTTTTATTTATTCATGTAGAGATAATTGATATCCCCACTTGATGTATGACTAGTATTGTTTGGCTGGTCAATTAGCAGTTCAAGGATTGCAAAACTTTTTTGATTGAACCAGTTGTCATAGCAACACAGAATCCAAAGGAGCCTCCAACAGGGCTACAGCAAAGGAATTTACATGTAGAAAATGCTTGTTCTTGCCTTTGGGGAACTCTGGCCTCCCTCAGGAGACCTGCCTAGCTGTTAACCATTTCAGGGCCAAGGACAGTACTGTAGTCTTGATGTCACCAGGGAGCTCCAGGTGTGGATTCCTGAGGTTGTTAATATCTCAGTCTAGAAGACAGTCATCTAGGAGTTGGATGACTGCCTTTGTGGTACTTCTGTGAGGATGCTAGTTGGCCATATGCAGTTCTATTTCATCTCAAATGTATCCTGTCAAACTTGTTGTTTGCCTCCAAGTCTGAGTGGTGCTTTAGGAATTTGACCGAACATTCTACTTGTCCATGGCCTAGCAAACAAAAGTAGTTCACATCAAATGGACTGAAACACAATCCTGCGGGTCTCTCCATCGCTCTACTGTACTCCCACGTTGCATGGGTGGTTGTCTTCTCCTGCGAACAGTGACGGGTTGATCCAAGCTGGGTGCTCAGAAGATTGAGAGAAAAAGCTTTCTCTCTGCTCCCTCCTTTGTAGCCCAGCCATGCTCAGCTCCTCCCAGGCTTCTGGAAGGTCCAGTTCCTGGAGAAAGGTTCACATTCCTGGGACTCTTGGGGTATCTCTGATTCTATGATAGAGACTGACTATGCTGTCCTGCCAATAGGACACACAAAAAACCTATGTGAAAATAGTGAGTCTAACAGCATTGTTAGTAGTTTTTTAAAATGAAATCAATAAACATGTTGTATGAAGTAAGTATCATTACAGATACATACAAATACAGATATGGATGTATATACCTGACTGTATTATTCACATAAGCACTGCCTGCCATGCAAAACCACAAATCTATGTCATCATTAAGTCCATGGAGATGTTTTGCTGACAGTTGCACAGAAACCATCATTGTATCTAAAGAGGTATAAAGATAGTATTTGTCAAGATAGGAGAATAGAACACAAACTACATAGCAGAGGTGAACTACTGTCATGATTTACACATGGGGCCATTGACATTCATTCATGATTCTGCCAAGGGACTGGATCAACTTTTGATTTTAGGATTGCTCAGTGCACCAAGTTCTTTGTTCACATAGTCCTCAATCTAAATACATGCTCTAAGGATTGCTCTTCCTTTTTCCCATTACATTACAAATCCTGGTTGGTCTTATAAAGTGCACATGCCATTATATCACTGGCAAATAGGATAAGGAGCCACCACTGTGTATGTGTGTGGGGAGAGAGTTTAGTGAAGTGACACTCTGTCCCTGAACTCCCCCTAAGGATGAAGGAATAGCCCCTGCCTGCCTGCCTGCCTGCCTGCCTGCCTGCCGGCCGGCCTGCCTGCCTGACTGAGGAGGCCCTCTGGCGGCGGCGGCGGGGCCACGCCCCCGACTCCTGCAACTCCGTCCCCTCAGGGAAACTTCTGGGGTGACTCCCTTGTCCAGGGAGTCATCAAAATTGGCCTGTTTCTGAAAAAGGCCCGAGTCACAGCTGTGACAGAGTCCCTGGATCTCTTCTTGACACATGGATTGACCTGCACCCTCCCATCCTGTCAGATCCTTTGGACACTCTCGAAGAGGTCTTTGGCTTGGGCCAGAAAACAAGCCGAGATAAACAAATAAGTTTTTCTCTGGTTTTTTTTTTTTTTTTTTTTTTTTTTTTTTTTTGAACAGGGCGAAAACGATGCAGGGCTGTGGATCGGAGAGAAACCCGCTCCTCTCACACGCGTGAAGGCAGGAAGTTCTCAGCGGGAGAGAACCTGTCTTCACTTTTCACTTCTCAGGGGGACCTGGACCGGTCCCCTCGGCTCGCACACCCGCAACCCCTAGCCCAGCTCTGCACCACCACCACCACCACCACCACCCCCCCCCCCCCCGCCCTCTCCGCGACCCCCCCCCCCCCCCGTCTCCCCCACGTCAACCCCACACCCACCCCCACCCCCCGGCCACCGAGGGGGGCCCGGGGAGGGGTGGCCATGGCCTTCTCAGCCCCTGTTCTGAGATGTCACTTGGGAAACCGCTCTAGGCCGAGATGCCAGATTGCTGCCCTGCTTCTTCGTGTCCATGCCCAAAAGGCACGTGAAATAATGGACAGCAAGTAGTGCACCCAGAAAACACAGAATGATCCTCCTGAACACCACACGGCCATTTTTATGGATCCACATAGAGGTCGTTGATATCCCCGCTTGATGCATGAACAGTATTCACACAGACTCGACTTATTTTCGCTTTGATTGGGGGTGCCCTATCCAGAGAGACCACGCGGGTCAGAAAGCAAACACAGAACATAGCAGAACAGAACCAAAACCACAGCCAAGTCGAGGGAGTGCTGAACCAGAGGCGCTCACACAGCCTACGAGGTGTCCCAGATGGTGAAGGAGCGTTTGTGCTCACGTATCTATGTGGAGGTCTGAAGGGTCACTTGCCAGCGATGCAGATGTCATGCGAGTGGCCGGAGATGTTTCTCCATAGGATCTCTTGGGATGCCGCACGCAGGCAGGGTGCCGGGTGCAGGGGCACCCTGGGAGGCCCGATTCCCCAAAAAGTTGGCATGTGGGGCGCAGGCAAGCACACAACGTTTTCTTGCAGGGAGGGTCGAGCGAGGAGAATTCAGGGGTCCATACCTCCAAGCAAGCCCCAAGCTGCTGCTGCTGCTGTTGCTGCTGCTGCTGCTGCTGCTGCTGCTGCTGCTGCTGCTGCTGCTGCTGCTGCTGCTGCTGCTGCTGCTGCTGCTGCTGCTTTTCTTTTTCTCTGCCCCAAGCTTCTTGAAAGGGTTCCATGTAGCATTCTGAAAGGCCAGGAGATGGAGGGACAGGGTTCGTGGTTGCAAACGTCTGGCTGTAGGAATTCTTTGTCTTTGGCGACTGTTCACCACGTGGGTCAGGTCATGAGGTTCCTATACCCCTTCCACGGGACAGATGTTCACTGGGGGAGTGGGAAGTGTCCACACTCCTGTTCCCACTGCTCCCCTCCGTGAACTGGAGTGCGAATCTAGATGGGCCTCTGACCACACACATCGCTGGGTTACATCACGCCGGTTTGGCCTTCGGTTCTCACAGACTGGCACTCTTGCTGCTTCTTGAAGTGTCCTAGAGAAGAAGACATCGGATTCCACATTAGATCAGCTTCTTTGACTAGCGACGGCACAACAGCCACAACAAGTGGGATGGATAAACACAGAGGATGGTTTCCTTCGGACTATGGAGCGTGTGTGTGTGTGTGTGTGTGTGTGTGTGTGTGTGTGTGTGTGAGAGAGAGGGAGAGGGAGAGGGAGAGAGAGAGAGAGAGGGAGGGAGGCAGAGAGAGAGAGAGAGAGAGAGAGAGAGAGAGAGAGAGAGAGAGAGAGAGAGAGAGAGAGATGCCTCTGTGGTCCTAAGGCAAGCACTGAGGAGTTGAGACTTTCTTTAATGAACATATTTTCCTTCACTTCAGTCGTGATGGTCCAATGATTTGGATGACAACATTTCATGTTCAGGGTAGATGATTTTAGAAGGCTGTGAAGGAACTTCCCTGCCTGGTGGTCCAGTGGTTAAGAATCCACCTGCCGATGAGGAAGGGGACAGGGTGTTTTCGATCGATCCCGGATCAGGGAAGATGCCACTGGGCTCCGGGCAGGTTCGATACAAACCTATAGAACGGACAATGCCAGGCAGGCGTGAAGGCGAGGGCAGACGGGGGACTCTGGACGAGGATGACTGACACTGACGTCTCCGCGTAGGTGGGTTGTGGCCGGCACACTCCTCTGGGGCAGGATGTTCCTAAGACCGTTGCGGGAGGAGCAGGGGACCTAAGGGAACTCTCTGTCCTCTCTGCTCCATGTTACCCTCGGAACCCTAATCTGCTCAAAGAGAGGATTCAGCCTATGGAAAGACAAACTCACACGTGAGTGAACCTCCTTTCTGGTTCACTTGGATTCTGAAAGCGTGACGGTCAGATTCACTCAACTCTCTGGATGTCTGTTCTTCCTGAGATCCCGGCCTACTCACTGGAAGAACAACACATGGAGCCGGATGAGATCTCCCTCTGCATGGCGGCTCCAGCGTGCACACATTTCAATGGCTACGGCTTGTGGACATCGCACCGAGAGCCTAACTCCGGTGTTTCAGACGCCTGTTTCTGACTGAACAGTTCTAACTGCGGGAAGCCCAAAATTTGCCCCTGCCTGTTCGATCTGCAGGGACTCTGCAAAGAACACACGTGCCCGGTCTCGTGACCGATCCCGTTTTCGGAGCTAGCCTGGCGTGTGATCTGTTTTCCAGGCCATAGGCACGCACTGGCACTGGGGAGTTGTGCTCCTCCCCCCCCCCCCCCCCACCCCCGCCGCCGCCGCCGCCGCCGCCTCCTCCTCCTCCTCCTCCTCCTCCTCCTCCTCCTCCTCTCTGCCCCCACCCTCCCCCCCGCATGCACACTCGCTCCCTCACCCCCACCCCCACACCGCCTGGGCCCGCCCGGCCCGTCCAGGTCTCCCCCCACCCGTGGAAAAGGCCAGGAAGAAATGGTCCCAGAACGACGCAGCCTAGAAACAGTGGGAGTCCACTTGGATGCGGTTAGGAAACACCTGAGCACACCTAGGCCAACACTGCCACCGTGTGGGGTGAGAGGCCAGTGAGAGGAGAAGCTCAAGAGTTCAGAGGAGGAGGAAGAGGAAGAGGAGCAGGAGGGAGGGAGGCAGGCGGCGGTGGGGGGAGGGGAGGGGCAGGCTGAAGCTGTCTCGGGGGCGTTGACATGGGTGAAAACCTTCCCCTTCAGAAGGGCGCTCCGAAGAGAGAGTTCCGGCGGGACCTTGAGAGCACACAGGGCTTCGTTTTGGAGGCTGACCTTAAAGCTGGGAGTGGGGGGTGGGGGAGGGAATCATCCAGACAGACGGAAGACACCAGGCCGGGAAGGCGAGACAGATTCTTTACAGAAGTGAATCGGATGCTTTTCTGTCAGTGTGTTCCATAATCAGACTATCATGGAAATCCATCCATCCATCCATCCATCGATCCATCCATCCATCCATCCATCCACCCACCCACCCACCCACCCATCCACCCATCCACCCACCCACCCACCCACCCACCCATCCATCCATCCATCCATCCATCCATCCATCCATCCATCCACCCACCCACCCACCCACCGTCGTTTCGCTCCTTTTCTGTTCTCTACATTTTTAACGGCGAGTGAGTGAGAGAGTCTTTCAGTGGTTTGGTAGGATTTTTGAATGTCATGTCGTAGGGCCATGGTACTTTTCAGCCATGGATGAACGTGACGGCTTCTTTTTTCAGCTTCAGCTTTCAGGCTTATCCTGAACTGCCTCGCCAAGCGAGGCCTGTGTGTCCCTGTGTGCTGGAGGAAGGACACTGTGCTATCCACATCTTGATCTGGGGCTGAACAAAACCACCCACCCTTGGGAATGTGTTCCTTGGCTTCGTTTCGTTTCCCTATGGCACTGACCTGACCGTCCTGTCCTGTCCACTCTTTGGATCCTTTATCTCCCTCTCCCCCTCAAGGCACTTGGTCCTTTTCTTCCTCCTCCTCCTGCTCCTGCTCCTGCTCCTCCAACGTTTTCTTTTGCCTGCCTGCCTGCCTGCCTGCCTGCCTGCCTGCCTGCCTGCCTGCCTCCCTCCCTCCCTCCCTCCCTCCCTTCCTTCCTTGTTTTGTTTTTGTTGCTGCTGGCTGTGGTTCCCCCACTACTTTTCAGGTGTGCAGACGATGTTTCAGTGTAGCGCAGGAAGGGCACAGCGATCCCCAGGATACATCTCGTGAGTGACTGTCCGTCACCACTTGGTGTCACGGCAGATGGCATTTGGTGTCATGACGTGCCCGTGACTCATTGATTGCATCCGTGGAAGGCTGCACCGCGTCGTCTGTCTCCGTCACCAGTGGCACTCACTCATTCTCTCCCCCTCCCCACCCACCCCCGCCATCGTGTCACCCCCTCCCTCCTCTGGCCACCACCCATGTGTTCCTTTATGGTATCTATGAGCCTGCTTCTGATTTGTTCTGCTCTGTTCATGGTGTATCCTTTGGTAGATTCTGCATGGGAATGACTGATCTGAGGTGCTTCATTTAGCATAATAGCCTTTCTAAAGATCTCTCCAAGTTCCTGCAGACTGTGAGATTTCATTCCCTTCTGGTGGTTGAGTCCCATTTGTGTGTGTGTGGGGGGGGGGGGGGGGGCGGGTGGGTGTGGTGTGGGTGTGTGTGTCTGCATGCGCGTGCGCACACGCGCACCTGAATAGATACAGGTGTAGGCACACAGACAGAGAGTTCTATCATTCTGTTTGTGCGGATGTCTACCTAGGTATAGGTGTCGATACCACACACACATACACATGCGCACATCTTCTTGGTCCCCTCCGTAGGCACTCCGTGGAGTTGCCGGGTTGGGTCGGATGGGGAATCTTTGGTGGAGTGTCCTGAAGGATCCCAGGACTCGTTTCCCTAGTGATGGGGTTTCTCTCTCTGTGAGGTGCCAGGTGATGAGCTCTGAGATCTCTGAGTCCGTCAACACTTTTCTCAGCTGCAGGAAAGACGCATTCCATCGATCAGGAGCCACTGTCTTCTGATGTTTCAAACTTGCTGTCGCGATTGCGAGTCCAGCTCCTGGGCCTTTCCCCTCCAAGTTGTCATTGTCCAGGTAAACGCCCCGGGGTGCTCCCGTGAGCCCGCCCCCACCCCCAGCAGCCCCAGCCCAGCCCAGCCCCGCCATTGATTTGTTTTCTACCTTGTGCTTCTGAGTGTCTGTCTGTTCTACCTTTATTTTGAATGAAGGTGTCTGTTCGGGCCTCCTGCCGACTTCGCTCATCTCATCGGGGATTGTTTCTCTTTTGGAGGTTCAGCTGTCTGACCCCTTGATCAGTTTTGGACAGAAAGTCCCCTTTTGCAATATATGCTTGCGCTTTCCTCGTATACGCGCGGGCGCGCGCGCGCACGCAGACACACACACACACACACACACACACACACGGATGCGGATGTGTGTTTCTGCCTGTGTATGTACGTGTAGGTCTGTATATATTTCTATATACACACACACACACACGGATGCGGATGTGTGTTTCTGCCTGTGTATGTACGTGTAGGTCTGTATATATTTCTATATACACACACACACATATATATGTACATATCTATGCCTGTATGTATGCACACACGCGCGCACGTAGACATCTACACAGACACATGCGTATGTGTGCACATAGGTACATGTACACTGACTAATACGTACGTGTATGTATACATACGCGCGTACACACATGCACACGCGCGTATGCATATGCGTATACGCGTGTGTGTGCATCTATGCACACCAATCTGTGTATATGCACTCTACACACACACTGGACATACGTATATGCGTGTATGCTTACTTACACATACATGTGTGTATATGTACACATATATACAGCCGTACGTCTGTGTGGACGTATATACGCTATACGTAGACGTCTAGGTATGCGTACATATGGCTGTATACACGTGTACATACACGTGTGCATATACACAGGCGGATATGTGTGCGTATGTAAGCATGCACGTACGTGTCTGCACATACCTACACACACACACACACCTACACAGCTGTGCGTATACATCACACGTACACACACGTACACACACGTGCGCATCTATATGCATTTACACGCCCGTGTTTATTTAAGTGTGGGTACGTATATCTGCGTATGGGCACACATGAGCATGTGTATTCATGTGCGTGCATATCCGTGTACGTATGTGTATAGATGCCTGTGCATACGTATATACATGCAAGCATACATGCACACTATGAACGCCCAGGCATATACGTGCACACACAGACACATGCGTGTACGTGAGCATGCATGCCCTTCGTACGTACTTGTTTATACGCATGTGTGCATGTATATATAGGTGCGAATATGTGTCCGTATGCATATGTACATGCGTATATGCACATGTGCGCACTCTCTCTCTCCCTCTCCCTTTGTCTCTCTCTCTCTGTCTCTGTCTCTGTCTCTCTCTGTCTCTGTCTCTCTCTCTCTCTCTGTCTCTCTGTGTCTCTGTCTCTGTCTCTCTCTCTGTCTGTCTGTCTGTCTGTCTGTCTGTCTGTCTCTCTCTGTCTCTCTCTCTCTCTCTGTCTGTGTGTCTCTGTCTCTGTCTCTGTCTCTTTCTCTCTCTCTCTCTCTCTGTCTCTCTGTCTCCCCCTCCCTCCCTCCCTCCCTCCCTCCCTCTGACTTTTAAGCTGCCAGAGCAGTTCTACAACTTGACTTTCCTGCCTGGGGGTTTTGTTTCATGTCGCTTCTTCGGTTCTACTTCAAAAAGTTATGTATTCATTGACCTGGCTGTTGTCATGGAATCCAGGGTTTATTTAGTGGATCCCTATTGACTCGGCCCTCCCCACCGCGCCCCTCAACCCCACCCCCGCAGCCCTGCCACCCCAGACCGCCCAGCCGCCCGCCTTTCTGGTGTTTGTGGCCAGTGATCTTGAAATCCATGTTCTCCTGACCTCAAGGGCACTTTCCCCACCCACCCGGGCATGCCTGTGTTTGTTGTCTTTGGACTTGGTCACGGTCTCTACCCAGGTTGAGTTTTGTTTTCTCTTGTTGGGGGTCCGAGTGTCTCCTTCGTTTCCTTCCTCGCTCCTGGGCTTGCGTGTCTGTCTGTGTCTGCGTCTGCTTTCGAAAGTCCTGCTTTGTTCTCTGAGCAGCGCTTGCCTGGTTTCGCTTTGCCGGTCGGTCCCTCCCTCCCCTCCTCCCTCCCTCCCTCCCCCCCCTCCCTCCCTCCCTCTCTCACTCCCTCTTTTGGGGGGAGGGGGTCCGGGGGAGCCCGGGATGTCACTGGTGCCCCTCTCTCGGCCCCCGAGCCCCCGCCGCCGGCGTCTCCGTGGAATGTGCCCCCTCCACCCTGGAATCGCGTGGGGGGGGGGGGGGGGGGAGCGCGTCTCCTTCGGGGCAGCCTCCTGAGGAGATAGTTCCCAGCTCGTCTCCCTTCCTCTGCGGCCGGGGTCGCGTCGCGTCGCGTGGCTCGGAGGCGGAGGAGGCTCCGGGCCGAGCTCGGGCGTTTGGGCGGCCGGTGCGGTGGCGTCCTCGGCGGCCGGCGACAGCGACACGTCCTCGGGACGGTCGAGCCGGTTGTCAGGAGCCACCTGGCGGCCGCTTATATATTGTCCCTCGCCCTCCGGAGCTTCGGCGAGACTTTCAGGAGGATTGTGACTCAGCTGCCGGGCCCGAGACAGAGCTCTCAGAAACCGGCTACGCTGGCGGTGACAGTCCCGGTGACACCGAGGCCTAGGGACGTCCTGCTGCCGCCGGAGATTGGTTCTCTAGGTTTCTGGGGAGGGTGACCGTCGCGGCGCTCCAGATGTGGGCTCTGGGGCGGCCTGGCCGGGTCGACCAGCATCTCCCCGTGACCCTCCGGCCGTGGAGACGGACCGGCCGGACCCTACCTGGGCCGGACCGCCGCGGTGGGCAGGGAGAGGGTCTTCCCTGCCCGGAGCTCCTGGACTCGGACTCGGCGGTCCGGCCACCCCTCGGGTCGCCCTCAGGAGCGTTTGCTTCGCCCTCGGCCCCGCTCCGGAGGTGGGGACCGGCCCGGACTGTGGCGTGGAGGTCGGCGGAGGGCGCGGCTGGGTCCGGGCCCTCGGGTTCTCTCTGACCGAGGTGTTTTCCGCGTCGCACTCCGGAGGTGGGGACCCGCCCGCCGGAGTCGTGAGGGGTGATACGGAGAGGACGGCCGGCGCGGGCGCGTGTGCGGTCCCCCGGTGGGGTCCGGTCGCCTGAGGCGTCTCCCGGCACGCATGCCTTTTCTTTCTCAAAGTCCCGATAGGTCCGGAGACGTGGATGGACCGGGTCCTGCTTCCGCGGGTGGCCGGGGAGGGCGCGCTCGACCCTTCAGCGTGCCCTCGTGGGTCTCGGTCGTCGGACGCGACTTTTTCTCACCCCTCTCCCAAGTCCCTGAATCCCGGTCAGTCAGGAGATGGGTGGGGACCGGCTCGAGCTGTCCTGGGTGCCGCGTGTAGGACGGTCTGGGCCCCGGGCGTGGTCCCTGGTCGGGGCCCGCTCGTCTTGTTGGAGGCGCCTCGCTGACGGTTCTTTCTTCTTCTTTACGCACATCGAAGCCAAATCCCAATTCGGAGACGGACCGGTACACCTACCTGTGTGGGCGAAGCGGGGAGGGAGTCTGCGGCCAGCTCCCTCTCCCTTGGCGTCTGCGCCCCCACTTTTGCCACCACGCGGCCCCATTTCCTCAACCCCCCCCCAAGTCGACCAGATGCCCCCCGCGCGCCCCCCCCCCCCCCCCCCCCCCCCGAGAGCTCCAGGCCTGGTGTTCATGGGGTAGTGCTGGGGACAGGTGGCCGCGTCAATGTTCCGGGGTCCCTCCCTGCGAGTCGTAGATGGGCCCCGCTGTCGTCTGCTGTCATTTTGTCGCCCGAAATAGGTCTTTTTTGCCACCAGGTAAGTGCTGACACGGTCTCTTTTGGTGTCTGCCTCTGAAGACGTTGGGTCTCTGGATGCACGCGGGGCTCTGGGCTTTTGGGCCGCCACCTGGTGCCTGGTTCGGCCTTTGCCGCTGCAGCTGCCCGCCTGGGCCTGTGCGCCGGCTCCTGTGTGCTGTGTCTGACTGAACCCAGCTCGTGGTGCCACCTCCGGTCTCTGGGCGAGCTGAGGGCGGTGGGGCGAGGCGGTGTTGGGTCTTTGACCCTGCGCTCCCCGCTGTGGGCACCCGGTGGTGGCTGGGACGACCCCCGCCCTCTAGGCTCCGTGCCACACGTGTCAGGCGTTCTCCTCCTGGGGTCGTTGGCCGCCGTCGCCTGAGGTGTGAGGTTGGGCGGGGAGGGGAGGTTGCCGGTGAGGCTTAAAGCGGGCCCCCTGGGCCCCCTCCGGTGACTGTCCTCGCCTGTGCCTTCTCTTCCCCCCCCTCCCCCCGCTCCAATTCGGTTCAACTGATTGATGTGGTGTGGTCGTGTTCTCCCGGGCCGGGCCTAAGCCGTGCCGGACGAGGGACGGGCGTTCCCAGTGAATGTGTCCGCTCTTCTCGGTCTGCCCGCGGGGCCCCTTGCCTGTCTTTCCCCTCTTGCCCCTTGGGGAGGGTGAGGAAGGGCAGGTGTTGGGGTGTGGCCTCCGGCCCTGACCTTTGGTCTCCCGTCCCCCGCTTTGGGGTGTCTAGTGGGGCCGTGGGTCTTCGGACACAGCAGATGTGCTTTGCTTCGCCTTCCTGGCGTGTGCCCCGCGAGCGGCCCTCCCCGCGGTGGGGAGGGCTGTGCCGCTGCCACGCTGCGCGCCCCCG